>NW_026652282.1:133155051-133186189 GCF_009828535.3 Hylobates moloch
TGGCCTGCCTTGCTAGATTGGGGAAGTTCTCCTGGATAATATCTTGCAGAGTGTTTTCCAACTTGGTTCCATTCTCCCCATCATTTTCAGGTACACCAATCAGACGTAGGTTTGGTCTTTTCACATAGTCCCAAATTTCTTGGAGGCTTTGTTCATTTCTTTTTATTCTTTTTTCTCTAAACTTCCCTTGTCTCTTCATTTCATTCATTTCATCTTCCATCAGTGATACCCTTTCTTCCAGTTGATCGCATCTGCTACTGAGGCTTCTGCAATCTTCGCGTAGTTCTCGAAACTTGGCTTTCAGCTCCATCAGCTCCTTTAAGCCCTTCTCTCCATTGGTTATTCCAGTTATCCATCCTTCTAATTTTTTTTCAAAGTTTTTAACTTCTTTGCTATTGTTTTGAATTTCCTCTCGTAGCTCAGAGTAGTTTGATCGTCTGAAGCCTTCTTCTCTCAACTCATCAAAGTCATCCTCCATCCAGCTTTGTTCCGTTGCTGGTGAAGAACTGCGTTCCTTTGGAGGAGGAGAGGTGCTCTGTTTTTTAGAGTTTCCAGTTTTTCTGCTCTGTTTTTTCCCCATCTTTGTGGTTTTATCTACTTTTTGTCTTTGGTGATGGTGATGTACAGATGGGTTTTGGGTGTTGAAGTCCTTTCTGTTTGTTAGTTTTCCTTCTACCAGACAGGACCCTCAGCTGCAGGTCTGTTGGAGTTTACTAGAGGTCCGCTCCAGACCCTGTTTGGCTGGGTGTCAGCAGCGGTGGCTGCAGAACAGCGGATTTTCGTGAGACCACAAATTCAGCTGTCTGATAGTTCCTCTGAAAGTTTTGTCTCAGAGGAGTACCCGGTTGAATGAGGTGTCAGTCTGACCCTACTGGGGGGGTGCCTCCCAGTTAGGCTGCTTAGGGGTGAGGGACCCACTTTAGGAGGCAGTCTGTCTGTTCTCAGATCTCCAGCTGCGTGCTGGGAGAACCACTACTCTCTTCAAAGCCGTCAGTCAGACAGGGGCATTTAAGTCTGTGGAGGTTCTTTGCTGAGTTTTTGTTTGTCTGTGCCCTGCCCCCAGAGGTGGAGCCTACAGAGGCAGGCAGGCCTCCTTGAGCTATGGTGGGCTCCACCCAGTTCGAGCTTCCTGGCTGCTTTGTTTACCTAAGCAAGCCTGGGCAATGGCGGGCGCCCCTCCCCCAGCCTCGCTGCCGCCTTGCAGCTTGATCTCAGACTGCTGTGCTGGCAATCAGCGAGACTCCGTGGGCATAGGACCCTCCGAGCCAGGTGCGGGACACAATCTCCTAGTGTGCCGTTTTCCAGGCCCGTTGGAGAAGCGCAGTATTAGGATGGGACTGACCCGATATTCCAGGTGCCGTCTGTTTCCCCTTTCTTTGACTAGGAAAGGGAACTCCCTGACCCCTTGCACTTCCCGAGTGAGGCAATGCCTCGCCCTGCTTCGGCTCGCGCACAGTGCGCTTCACCGTCTGTCCTGCACCCACTGTTAGGCACTCCCTAGTGAGATGAAACCGGTACCTCAAGCAGAAATGCAGAAATCACCAGTCTTCTGTGTCGCTGGGGCTGGGAGCTGGAGACCGGAGCTGTTCCTATTCGGCCATCTTGGCTCCACCCTCCCACAGTTCTTTTTATTAAGCTTTATTGAGGTATAATTAACATGCAGAATTGCACATATTTAATGTACACATTTTGATGAGTTTGGACATATGCCTAAGAGTCTGTTTTCCCCCTGACCACTTCAGTGTGGTTATATGATTTATTTGAAAGACAGGTTTTTCTTGTTTGCTTGTTTTCCATTTTAGGATGTTTTTTAACCCATACTTTTTTCCCTTTTAGAGGATATGAAACATCAACATGGTTCAAAAAGTCAAAAGTCAGAACTATATAGAGTTAATTTTGTATAGACTAAGATATGAGTCTAATTTTATCTCTTTCTAAATGGCAATCTACCTGTTCCAAAACCATTGTTTAAAAAGTTTGTGTTAGGTGGGCACAGTGACTCATGTCTGTAATCCCAGCACTTTGGGAGGCCGAGGCTCGTGGATCACTTGAGGTGAGGAGTTCGAGAGCAGCCTGGCCAACATGGTGAAACCCCATCTCTACTAAAAATACAAAAATTAGCCAAGTGTGGTGGCACATGTCTGTAATCCCAGCTACTCGGGAGGCTGAGGCAGGAGAATTGCTTGAACCCAGGAGGCAGAGGTTGCAGTGAGCCGAGATTGTGCCACTGCCCTCCAGCCTGGGCGACAGAGCAAGGGAAAATAATAATTAAAAAAAAGCTTATCTTCATGTCAGCAATTTTACATGCCACCTTTTACCACATATGAAAGCTCCCTATTCACTTGGATCTATTTCTTTCTATTCTGTCTGTCCATTTAGTTACCATCACATTAATTATAGTGGCTTTATTGTATGTTTTATTATCCGTAGGGCTAGTCTCCATTGTAGCTTTTCTTTTCTCAGTGTTTCAGTGTTTCCCTGACTATTTTTTTTTTTTTTTTTTTTTTTTTTTTTTTTTGAGATGGAGTCTTACCCAGTCATCCAGGCTGGAGTGCAGTGGTGCGATCTTGGCTCACAGCAGCCTCTGCCTCCTGGGATCAAGCTATTCTCCTGTCTCAGACTCCTGAGTAGCTGGGATTACAGGCACGTGCCATCATGCCTGGCTAATTTTTGTATTTTTAGTGGAGACACAGTTTCACCATGTTGCCCAAGCTGGTCTCGAACTCCCAACCTCCCAAAGTGCTGGGATTACAGGTGTGAGCCCAGGCTTGAGCCACCGTGCCCGTCCAAGACCCTGACTATTCTTACATGTTTGGTTTTTCATGTGAACCTTACTATCAACTTGTCTAGCTCCAGATAAAAACTTTTTGATATTTCTATTGAGATTGTGTTAAATTTATAAATTAATCTGTGATGTTGCATCATCTTATCCAAGAGCACTGGCTGTCTTTCCATTTGCTGTAGTCTACTTTTGTGTCTTTCGGGAGTGTTGTTTTTCTCATATAGGTTTTGTATATGTCGTACTGAAATTTATTCTTAAGCATTTATCTTCTTTTTTGCTTTGTTAATGTTTTTTTTTCTATTACATCCTCTGTTTTTTGCTTGTATATTTGAAGGCCACTATTTCTATATGTAAACTTTTATCTTTCTGAATTCTTTTGTTCTTTGAGTTAATTATACCTTTATTTCTCTAGAGCTTTCCAGATAAGTATCACACTCCATCTGCAAATAGTTTTACTTATTTCCCAATTCCTAAACCTCTAATTGATTCCTTAAATATAACTGCATTGCCTAGTATCTTCTTTAGAACATTAAATAGTAGTGGAAATAGTAGGTAATCTTGTTTTGTTTCTGATCCTTATGGAAATTCCTGTAGCATTTCTTCATTAAGAAAGATTCTGTATTCAGGAAAAATCATAAGTACTATCAGAAATATTCTTTTTTTGTACTGTCTTTATCAGGTTTAGGTATGTATATTACACTTGCTTCAGAAGAATTGTTTGGAGTTTTCTTTCATTGTCCAGGCTGTAACAGAAATGTATGTAGCAGTGAGACAATCAGTTCTTTGACAATTCCTCTATGAAATCAACTAGGCCTTTTTGTGTTTCTCCTCTGGGAATTTATCTGTTTATGCTTTCTTTCTGTAATTGGGTCAATTTTGGTAAAGTACAGTTTCCTAAGAAATTATTCATTTTGTATGGTTTGCAAGTTTATTTACACAGAGATATCTCTGCCAGATAGTCTGTCATATTTTAAATCTCTTGTATTTCAATAGTTATCTCCCCCTTGTCATTTCATATTTTGTATATTTGTGCTATTTCTTTTTTCCCTTGGTTATGTTAGCCAGTGGTGTGTCAAGTTTGTTATTTTTCCCTGAAACACTGATTTTTATTTAGTTATTTTTTTTCTATTCCCAACCTTACTACTTTTTCTTTTATGTTCATTATTTCCTTCCTTATGTTTCATTTTGGTCATTTTGTTGTGCTTTATCTTAGCATTTGGAGTTTGGAATTTAATGAATATATTTTTTGTCTTTCATTATTATTGATATAAATGCTTAAGGCTATGAATTTTCCACTGATCTTTGCTTTAAATATATCCCATAGATGCTAAGTAGTATTTTTATTTTTATTATTTTTTTAAAAGTTCTTTAATTTTAGCACTCACCCATTTTGCTTCCTTTCAATTTGGTATCATGGTGTAGCTATTCTAAAATGATCCTGCTCCCTAATGCCCTCAGAATAAAACCCCAAACCTGCAGCCCTTCATGGTTTGCTTATTTCTCCAGCCATGTTCTCTCTCTGTCATATGCTCACTCTGCCTACAGTTTCCTTTTTCCTTATACCACCTGGCCAATGTCTAGTCATTTTTGAAGATGAAGATCAAATTTAGGAATTCTTCTCTCATAATTCTCAACCCCCGATACCATCCCAGTTAAGCATTCCTCCTGGAAACTTAATAAAATCATATACTTCCTTTTTGTAATACTTATAACATTATATTTTAGTATTTTGTTTTTCCACTAATATTGTAAGATCCTTGAAAGAAGGTATGCTTTTTTATTACTGTTTCCGTGGTGTTCAGTAAATATTTGTTTAGTGTCCCTTCAGCTGTAGATTTCAAAACTACTATTTTAATACATACATTCTGACCTGTGAGCTCTAGCATACTCTAGAGCTTCTTTGTCATAAACTTAGTTTGGTTGGTTGGTGTTAGCTTTTCAATTGAAGTGTAACACACAGAAAAGTATACAAATTACAAGTGTCCAGCTCAATCAGTTTTCACAAAGTGAAAACACCTATGCAATCACAACCCAGATCAGCTCCATGAATTTTTACAAAGTGAACGCCTGTGAAACTGTACTACATATCAAGAAGTAGAACCTTACCAGCCCTCCAGAAGCCTCCTTTGTGACTCCTCTCAATTGTTATGCCCTCGTTTTTTCCCAAAGGTAACCGTTATCCTAATCTCTAACAACACAGATTAATTTTGTGTTTTTGAATTTTATATAAATGGGAAAACACGGTAAGTACAACTTTGTGTATGGCTTCTTTCACTCTGTTA
Organism: Hylobates moloch; assembly: GCF_009828535.3. NCBI lineage: Eukaryota > Metazoa > Chordata > Mammalia > Primates > Hylobatidae > Hylobates > Hylobates moloch. Next base: position 133,160,116 of record NW_026652282.1, read on the forward strand.
TGGTAGTTCTTTTTTATTGCTGTGTAATATTTCATTGTTGGAATTTACCACAATTTACTTATATGCTCTGTTGTTAGGCATTTGGGTTGTTTCCAGTTTGGAGCTCTTATGAATAAAGCTGCTATGAAAATAATCCTTACATAAGCCTCCTGTTGCCCATGTGAATGCATATCTTTTCAGTATGTACATAGAAGTGGAATTGCTGGGTTATCACTTTAGTAGAATAGTTTCCAAGCTATCATACAAATTCACATCCTTGCCAACAGTGTATGAAGGTTTTCACAGCTTAACAGCTTCACTGACAATTAGTATTTTCTGACTTTTTCATTTTTTGCAGTTCTGGTGAGTGTGCAGTAGTATCTTATTGTGGTTTTAATTTGTATTTCCCCAGTGACTAATTAGGTTGAACACCTTTTCAAGTGTTTATCGGCTTTTTGGATATCCCTTCATGTATAAGTCACATTCATTTTTCTTTAACTTTCTTCGTACTTCAAAAGAATTCCAATATGTTCTGGATACAAGCTGTCAGCTATACCTATTCCAAGTATCTACTCTCTCACCCTGAGCTGGTTTTCACTATCTTAATGGTATCATTTGATGAGCCTAAGTTGTTTATTTAATATAATAGTCCAAATTATCTTTTTATCTTTTCGATCTAGTGCTTTTTAGTGTCCTACACTATTTAAGACATCTTTCCCTATCTGAAAGAGATGCTTTATTATTTCACCATTCATGCTTAAATCTACAATCTACTTAGTGTTAACTTTAGGATATGATGTGGGATGTAAGTTGACGTTCCCTTTTTCCCACGTGTGTATCCAATTGACCTGGCACCATTTATTGCTGCCCTGCCACTTTGCCTTAAATCAGTTGTCCATATATATATGGTTATGTTTCTGGACTCTAGGCGAATTCTGTTTTGTGTATGTGTCTATCCTTGTGTCAGTAACACACTTAGTTGCTGTAGCTTTATAATAAGTCTTGATGATATGTGGTAACATTGGTTCTCCTCTTTGTTGTTAGTTATTCTTCAAGACTGTCTTGGCTATTCTTGGCCCTTTGTAACCCCATATAAATTTTAAAATCGGCTTGTTGATTTCCACAAGAAAACTTGCTGAAACATGTCAGCTGAGATTTGATTGGGATAGAATTGAATCCATTCATCAATTTGATGTATCCCTCCATTTATTTAGATTTTAATTTCTCTATCTTTTGTATTTTTCTGTGAAACATCTGAAAAGATTGTACACATCTTTCATTTAAATTATTCTTGGGAATTTGGTGTTTTATGTTATTGTAGTTGGTATCTTTTCATAGTTTTCCAGTTGGTACCGGTTATTTAGATAGCAAATTGATATATGTATATTGGCTTTATATCCAGCAGCCTTATGGATATAAATATACTTATTAATCCTAATGATTTATCTGCAGATTTTATTTCCTTGGGATTTTCTATGTAAACAGTCATGTCTTCCATAAACAAGGGCGATTTAATTTCACCCTTTCCAATCTTTACACCTTTTTATGTATCTTTCATGCCTTATTATACTGTCTCAGTCTTCCAGTAAAATTTATGAATAAAATGTAAAAGAGAATGCTTTAAAATTTCCCAATTATCTCTGGTGTGTAATTTAGCTTTTCTGTAGTTAGCCTCTATCATATTAAGGAAGTTCCTAGTATTCTAAGCCTCTTTTTTATGACTGAATGTTGAATTTTATCAAATGCTCCTTCTGCATTTATTAAGATAATCATATGATTATTTGCCTTAATGTAGTAAGTCGCATGAAATGATTTCTGAATCTTAACCCAGCTTTGCATTCCTTAGTCACTGTATATTATCTCTTTAGTGTATTCACTAGGCTAATCTTTTTAGGAATTATATATCTTTTTCATAAATAAGATTGATCCATAATTTTCTTTTCTTTAAACACCTTTGCTAGATTTTGATATCATGGTTTTGCTGGCTGCATAGTACAAAGTAGAAAATGTTCTCATATCTCGATTTTCTGAAATGGTTTGTGTAAGTTTGGGTTTTTTCTTTAAATGTTTGATAGAATGTAACAGATTAGCAATGTCAGTGTGGAGTTTTCTTTGTGTAAAGTTTTAAATTATAGGTTCAGTTTCTTTAAAATATGTAGGATTATTCTGATTTTCTGTATCGTTTTAGTTTTGGCAAGTTGTGCTTTTCTAGGAATTTATCCTAGAACTGTAGTTTACATTGTTCACAATATCTTCTTACTATCCTTTTAAAGTTTGTAGGATCCGAAGTGATTTCTGTTTTTTCATTCCTTACATTAGTAATTTTTGTGTTCTCTGTCTTTACCTTGATCAGTCTTGGTGGGAGTTTATTAATGATATCAGTCTTTTCAAAAGAGCAATAAATGTCCCTTTAAGCACTCTTTGGGTACATCCATAATTTTTATTTTTTAAAACTATCCTTCAGTTCAAAGTATTTCCCTTGTGATATTATTGCCTTTGTGATTTACTTTGATGTAGGTGTTACTTAGAAATATTTTATTAAATTTCAAAGCATTGGATGATTTCACACATAAGATGAAATCAACACATGCTGCCCCTATATCTCACTGAACTCAACTATATACTCTGGAAAGAATGCCAAGCCTAGCTATTTGTGAACTCTGGAATGTAAATAACAGGCAGATTGGAGAAGGGCCCCAAAACTCAAAATACCACAGAAGTGGGGAATATATAAAAGATCCAAAGTCTCGTAACTTAATATCCAAAATAACCAGGACATAAACCAAAGTTATTTAACATATTAAGAACCACAGAAATCTCATCTTGTACGGGAGAAGATAATCAACAGATACAAAAGGCAAGATGACACTTATGTTGGAAATATCTGACAAGACTTTAAAAGCTGCCATTATGAAAATGCTCAAGCTATCAGTCACAGAAATGCTGCAACAAATATTTAAAAAGAAAGTATCATATAAGAAATAGAAGATAAAAAGAAGCAAATGTAAATTTTACAACTGAAAAATATAATAACCAAAAATTTTAAACTCTAGATTAAAAGTGAGAATGCAGTGGAAATGCCAGAGGAAAGAGTCAGTAAACTTGAAGATAGATCAATAGAATTATCCAAGCTGGATAACAGACAGAAAAGACTGGGAAAAAAGGGACAGAGTTTCAGAGAACTGTAGAAAAACCACAAAAGGTAGCAAAGGATAGATATATAAATCAGTGGAATAGAATTGTGAGTCCGTAAGTCAACCTGTACATTTCTGGTCAATTGATCTTCAACAACTGTGCCATGACAATACAACAGGGAAAGAAGAGGCAATTCAACAAATGGTGCTGGGACAGCTGGATATCCACATGCAAAACGAATAATGCTGGACCACTATCTTCACCCAATATACAAAAATTAAAATGGATCAAAGATCTAAATAGAAGAGCTAAAACAATACAACTTTAGAAGAAAACATAGGGGTACGTCTTCATGACCTTCAGTTTGGTACTAGTTTCTTAAATATGACATCAAATGCACAAGGGAGAAAGGAAAAAAAACAGATAAATTGGATTTGATAAAAATTAAAAACTTTTGTGCATCACAGCACATTATCAAGAAGGTGAAAATAACCTACAGAATCAGAAAAAACAGTGGCAAATTACAAAAAGCAGTCTCCCCTTATCTTTGGGGAATATGTTCCAAGAACCCCAGTGGAGGCCTAAAACCACAGATAGTACTGACCCCTATTACACCATGTTTTCTTATACATACACACCTGTGATAAAGTTTAGTTTATAAATTAGACACAGTATGAGATTAACAACAACAATAATAAAATAGAACAATCATAACAATATATTGTTCACAATTTCAAAGATAGATTTGTTCTTACTATAGGCCTTAGCAGCATTAGCATATGATATTTTCTCTTTTTAAAATTAAGTTGGATACTTTCATCATTTCACTTAAAGGAAGCACTTTAGGTCTTCTCTTTGGCATAGCAGAACTGCCAACATTGCTACTCCTATGTTCTGGGGCCATTACTAAGTAAAATAAGGGTTATTTGAACATAAGAACTGCAATACCATGACAGTCAATCTGATGGTTACCAAGTGACTAACGGGCAGGTAGCATATACAGTATGGATCAGATGGACAAAGAGTTGATTCATATCCTGCACAGGTTAGAGCAGGATGGCATAAGATTTCATCATACTACTCAGAAAGGTCTGCAACTTAAAGCTTATGAATTGTTTATTTCTAGAATTTTTCATCTAATATTTTTGGACCGTGGTTGACCACAGGTAACTGAAACCATGGAAAGTAAAACCAAAGATAAGGGAGGACTACATATATGATAATGGTATAGCATCCGGAATAGGTAAAGAATTCTTACAACTCAAAAATAAAAGGACATACACTTCAATTTAAAAATAAGCATTCAACACAGGACTGGAATTCCTAGCCAAAACAATTAGGCAAGAACAAGAAATAAAAGGCATCCACATTGGAAAGGAAGATGTAACTTTATCTGTCTGTTCACACATGAAATATATGTGGAAAACTCACAAAACTGTTAGAACTAATAAGCAAAGAGAAAGTTGCAGGATACAAAAATCAACAAACCAAAATCTATTTTATTTCCATATACTAACAATGAATAATCAGAAAAGGAAATTTAGAAAATCTTATTTACAATAATATCAAAAAGAATAAAATAATTAGGCATAAACTTAACCAAGGAGGTGAAAGACCTATATATTCAAAACTACAAAATGTTGCTGGAAGAAGTTACAGACACAAATAAATGGAAAGACATCTCACGTTCATGGATCGGATAAATTAATATCGTTAAGATATCATACTACTCAAAGTGATCTGTAGATTTAATGCAATCACTGTAAACATCCCAATGGCTTGCTTGCTTTTTTTTTTTTTTTTCGATGGAGTCTCGCTCTGTCACCCAGGCTGGCCATTTTAAAAATAGAAGAATCTATCCTAAAGTTGATATGGAATCCCAGGGGACCTTGAATAGCCAAAACAATTTCGAAAAAGAACAAATTTGGACAATTCACACTGCCTGATTTCAAAAGTAACTACAAAGCTACAGTAATCAAAACAGTGTGGTATCAATGAAACAGAATGGTGAGCCCAGATTTAAACCCTTGCATATATGCTCAAGCAAACTTCAACAAGGATACCAACACCACTAAATCGGAAAAAGACAGTCTCTTTAACAAATGATATTGGGAAAACGGAATATTCACATGCAAAAGAAAGAAGCTGGACCCTTGTCTTACACTGTATATAAAACTTAAATGAATTAAAGACCAAAACATAAGATCCCAAACTACAAAACTAGCAGAAAACATAGGGAAAAAGCTTCATGACATTGGATTTGACAATAATTTCTTGAATATGACACCAAAAGCACAGTGAACAAAAGCAAAATAGACAAATGAGACTACATCAAGCTTTAAAACTTCTGTGCATGAAAGGAAACAATGAACTGAGTGAAAAGGCAACCTATGGAATGGGAGAAAATATTTGCAAATCATATATTTAATAAGGAGTTAATATCCAGAATATATAAAGAACTCCTACACTCAACAACAAAAAAATCTGATTTTAAAATGGGCAAAGGACTTAAAGTGATATCTCTCTTGGTCAACAAGCATATGAAAGAGTGTTCAATATCACTAATTGTCAGAGAAATGCAAATCAAAACCACAATGAGATATCACCTCACACCCATTATGACAGCTACTATCTAACAAAATCAGAAAATAACAAGTGTTGGTGGGAATATGGAGTTGGAACCCTTGTACATTATTGTTGAGATTGTAAAGTGGTGCAATAAGCCTGTAGTTTCTTTAAAAACCTAAAAATAGATCTACTATGTGATCTACCAGTCTCACTTCTTGGGTGTATATCCAAAAGAATTAAAAGCAAGATCTCAAATAGGTATTTACATACCTATGTTCACAGCATTATTCACAATAGTCTAGAGGTAAAAGCAACCCACATGTCCATCAATGGATGAATGGACCAACAAAATGCAATGTAACATATAATGGAATACTATACAACCTTAAAAATAAAGGAAAACCTGTTACAACCTACAGCATGAAAGAACCCTGAGAATATTATGCTAAGTGAAATAAGCTATTCACAAAAGGACAGATGCAGCATTTTTCTATTTATATAAGGTATCTAATGTTCATAGATATACAAAGTAGAATGGTGGTCACCAGGGGCTGGGAGAAGGGAGAAAGGGGAGTTGTTTAATGGGTATAGAGTTTCAGTTTTGCAAGATGAGAATGTTTTAAAGATCTGTTTCATAACAATGTTAATATACTTACATTACTGAACTGTACACTTAAAATGGTTGATAGTAAATTTTATTTTTTTAACCACAATTTAAAAAAAAACCCAAATGGACATTGTAAAAGTGGAAAATACCTAAAATTAAGAAATCACCAGAGGGACTAGCAGCAGACTCAGGTATAGCAGAAGGGATCAGTGACAAAGACAGGTCGATAAAATATACCCTAAGTGAAGCAAAGAGTTAAAAAAAAGAGAGAATGAAATAGCAGAATGGCGTGTGACAGAACCATGAGGCAGTGTGAACCATTTTAATTTACATGTAATTGAAGCACCAGAAGTAGACAAAGAATGCCTAAAGAGATAATGGCTAAGAATTCTCTAAAAACTGATTCATACCCATAGATTCATACCCATAGATGAAACCCATAGATTCACACCCACAAGCAATATGAATACAAGCAAACTAAAATAGGCACGTTATAGCAGCTAAAGGAATAAAAGATATGTTACAAATAGTGGAGCAATACAACGGTAAGAATGATGGCTGACTTCTCATCAGAACCCTGGGAGGCTGGAAGATGATGGGGTGACATCTTTAACGTGCATGAAGAAAAAAGCTATCAACCCCAGAATTTTATATTAAGACAAACCAGACATTTTTATGGAAAAAAGCAGGCAGAATTAATCTGGAGAATTCACTACAAGAAATATTAAAAGTTCTTCAGACTGAAAATATATGATTTTAGATGGAAGCACACCCTGACTACTTGGGTGTGGGGAGGGGAGGGCTTGTAATGCCCCACCATTTGTGTTCCATCTAGGTTGTGGTATGGGGACTAGACATGTTCTGCTGGGATGGGGAAGCTAGATCTTAAGCTGCCTTACCACCATGTGCCAGTGGGGCCTCACAGTGCCAGGGGCCTTCAACCTGAATTCTCCACTGAACTTGCTGGTAGGTAGAGTTTAGGTGTATTTGGGGTGAGAAGTGGGTAGAGGTAGATTGGTTGGGCCTTAGTAACAAACATTTCTGTTTCTCCCACTCTAGCATGAACATGTGAATATTTGTGAATTTCTTACCTATTTCCCCCCAGGGGAGAAAATGGGAAGTGAGGGCCACTGGTAAACACTGAGTTAGAACAAGTGAGTAATCCCACCTACATTATGAACGTGATGGAGTCATTGAAGAGTCTGTAGTTCCTCTTCTCCAGACTTTTGTGATTAATTTGTTCAACCTCACTGGCAACTTCTTGACTGAAAACAGTATTAATTAGCTATTTCCCCTGACTGGGAAGCAGACATAAGGACCTTGAGCTCTCAAGGCTTCTCTTATATTCACAGAAGTGGCCTTAGATTCTCTATGGAACTAGGGAATACCGGCTCTGCAGACGGGCTTTTAGTTTGCTCTCCAGACAAACCCAGTTTGAACTCTATCCACTTTGAAGTTGCATCACTAAATGAATTACAGCAATGCTTAATCTTTAAAGTATGCCATATCCCAAACTTTGAATTAAAACTGTAGAGGACTTCTGATTATGACAACTCAGGGTTTAAAAACTGACCTGAACTGATTGCCTCACAGGTATGAGAGAATCGAAATCCCAATCCATATTGTACCTCATGTCACTATCGGGAAAGTGTGCCTTGAATCAGCAGTAGAGCTGCCCAAGATCCTGTGCCAGGAGGAGCAGGATGCGTATAGGAGGATCCACAGGTAGATCCCTCTTCACTCCTCTTCTCTACTTCTCAGGACCTAGTCTCTCTTTTCTTCTTCTGTCCTTTTATCTTTAGCAGCTCAACTCTTGAGGCCCCTTTCTTTTTGCCTCTCTGGGAAGCTTTCTAGCAGTCTCCAATCATAATGTTTCTCACGTTGTATGATAATTTCTTCAACATTTGTTTTTCTCCTGCTACTTTGGATCTTTCAAGGGCAAGAACACTTTCTTTTTTGGTTGAGAAAAGAGGATAATCCACAACATCTTAATCCTGTTGCCAAGCACTAGGTCTTGCCCAATAAATTTGTACTAAGTCAGAGCTTTGGTGAGAGACAGCAATTTCAAAATTATCACTTTGAATTATCTTTGAATAAAATCACATCCCCCAAATCATCAAGAAGTTAATATGGGGATTTAAATACTACATATTCATCTAATACAGTTGGCAACGGTGTGATGTAGTTTATGACCATTTTGCTTTCCCTTCAGTGCTGCTTTGCCACTAACCTAAACTATTTTATCCTTTAGCCTTACACATCTGGACTCAGTAACCAAGATCCATAATGGCTCAGGTAAGAATTTTTTCTTGAGTACTCAGCATTTTTTCTGAGTATTTCCCTGAAATACTCAGCTGACAGATGCAAATTTAGTTTAAGTGAGTGAAGTGATGGATACAAGTTGTCCTCAGGCTTCCTTTCCCAAGGGTTTTCCTGATCCTGAGCCCAACATTTCTTTTGAACTCTGGGGATCCATGAATACTATAAATACAGCCTAGAGTAAGACAGGAGGAAAGACAGGGAAGAGCTTTATGATAGACCTACTTAGTGGTATACTGGCACACATTTAACAACCAGTTCTCAAGGAGCAGGGAGGACCCTGATTTGTTGTGTTTGACGGTTTCCATGGTGTAATGCCCCTGGCATGGCTGGTTTCAAGCAACTAACATGTCATCAACTAGCTTACAAACTTCTTGGAATTTTAATAGTTGGCTTTTGTGAGCTGGCATGAATTGGTTCCAGCATAACACTACCAGCCTGTCGTGGTGGGAATTGAAAGAGATGGATGGATACACAGATAGACAGATAAAAGGGAAGGCATGAGGGAGAAAATCTTTGATGTCAATAAATATAAAAGTAATTTTTGTACAAGGCAAAGGAACAAAAAGCTGAATACAATATATATACTAATTCACTTGTCCCTAACATACACATTTCCCCAGCCACACTTTCTCTCTGAGTAACCCTGACTTCTGGGTCATTCTGTGCACTCTTCCCCAGTTACTTCCAAAGTCACCAGTGAGGAAGAAGGGGAGGCTTTTGAGTGTTATGGGTGGTTACTTTTCAAAGAAAAGGGAGAAATGGCTTGGTCTATCTGTCCCATAATTTCGGTCTCAGGATAAAACATGACAAAGTTAAAAGTTGGTAATATATGATGTATAACCATATTCTAAAGCCATAGTAATTTAAAAAGTATAAATAATAGCTCAAAATAAACAAATAGATGAGTGGAACCGAACAGAGTCCAGAGATAGGCCTATGTATATATAACAATTTATATTTAACAAAGATATTACTTTAAATAAATGAAAAAAACATGAATTATTTACTAAATAGGATTGGGACAGTTCATTTTTTTGTTTGTTCATTCAGGAAACATTTGAGTGCTATTCTAGGCACTGAGGTACATTGCTGAACAAAAGAGACAGTCTTAACCTTCATGGAGTTAACATTCTTTTATTTCCATTTGGGGGAAAATAGATTCCTACCTAATACCCTACACAAAAAATAAATTCCAGATATATTTAAACTTTTACTATTGTGGTACAACCACTTTAGAAAAGAGGTTGGCAATTGTACTTGCCAAATGTCATACCAGTTCCTTTCCTAGGTGTATACCTCAAAGAATTGAAAACAGCTGCTCAAACAAAAGCCTCTACGCAAATGTTTACAGCAGCATTATTCACAATAGCCAAAAGGTAGAAACAACACAAATGTGTATCAGTGGGTGAATGGATAAACTCTGATATATCCATATAATGGAGTACAGCTCAACAATAAAAAGAACAAACTACTGAAACATGAACAAACAGGACGCATCTCAAGAACATTATGCCAGGTGAAGGAAGCATCACACAAAAGGCTACATACTCCATGGTTCCAAATTCAAGAATAAGCAAAACTAATCTGTGGTGTGGTAGCTGCCTAGGCCCAGGGGTGAAGGGGCATTTGATGCAAAGGGAACTGCGGAAGGGATTGTTTGAGGGTGGTGGAAATGGTATATATCTTGACTAGCACTGGTTACATGGGATGTCTTAGTTCATTTTGTGTTGTTATGAAGGAATACCTGAGGCTAGGTAATTTATAAAGAAAAGAGGTTTATTTGGCTTTACAGTTTTGCAGACTGAACAAGAAGCATGGTGCTGGCACCTGCATTTGGTGAGGGCTTCAGGCTGCTTCCACTTGTAACAGAAGGCAAAGGGGAGCCTGTGTATGCAGACATCATGTGGCAACAGAGGAAATGAGAATGGGGGAGGGACAAGGCTCTTTTTAACAGCCAGTTCTTGTGGAAACTAACAGAGAAAGAACTCACCCCTGAGAGAGGGCATTAATCTATTAATGAAGGACCCACCCCCATGACCCAAACACCTCACATGGAGGCCCCACCTCCAACATTGGGGGTCAAATTTTAACATGAGGTTTGGAGGGCCAAATATCCAAATTATAACATGGGGTATACATTTGTCAAAACTCATAGAACTGTATACTTTAAATTGGTTCATTTTACTGTCTGTAAATTACACCCCCAAAAGCTCATTTTATAAGTTAAAGAAATACAGGAGGAAACTACAAGAATTTTTTTCAGACTCTAGGAAGGTGATAGCCTAAGTATAATGTGAAACCCTGAACTCACAAAAGGAAAGATTGACTAAATAAAAATTAAAGACTTTTATGGGCCCCTACAAAAATAAAAATGTTAATTATTATCTTTAAAAGAAGTATAGATTAAGATAAGATTATCAGTTTTTCACCTTTTCAAAGATTAAATTGAGAGACAATTAGGTGAGGATGTGAGGGAAGTGAACAGTCTCACTGTTCCTGGAGATATAATTTGGTACAATCTGGAAAATACTGGATAATTAGTTTTAAAGTGTACATGTACTTAGATCTAGCAATCTCACTTAACTGCAATCTTTAAAATAGCAAAAAACTGGACAGTGGTCATTTAAGTAACAGTCACATATTATGAGAGAGAAAAAGGTATTTACATTAGATGGAATTTGTTTTAAAAGAGTACCTTAGAGTCTTTATCTCACCATGAAGCTGAACATTCACAGTAAAGCATAAAAGATGGTAACTCCCTTACTCTTCACCCCTCTGTTCTTCATTTTAAAAGAGGAGCTCTCAGGTGTATTCAATTAATGTATATTTCTGCAATATACATAACAGTTTATATACCTACAGGGCGTTCTGGAAACGTAAGTTGCAGAAGGCAGACTTCTGGCCCATTAGGAGGTTATGGTGGTTTACAGCAAGGGAAGGTCTGAAAGGCTGGGGAAAGGAACCCTTTCGTGGCTCTTAGCCCTTTTGCCTAAGGGAGTAAACAGCTGGCCCTCTTTCTGCCAGGCTTCCCTCTGGCTTATGGATTCAAGATGTCCTCAGAATGGGTATTTTCTATGCTCAGCTCTTCTGTTTTTCCCCTGGCTGGGCACAGAAAATAGTTTACCAATCCTACTTATTACACTTTTTCTCCTTCCTTCTCCAACCCCTTCTTTCTGTGCTTATGGTTGGGGGTCTGTTGGTGATAGAGTGGAAACATGCTAGTGGATGGTGCTTTTCCACAATTATTCCCATCTTTATTTTTCCTATTGAAGTGTTTACCAAGAATCTGTGCAGTCAGATGTCGGCAGTCAGCGGGCCTCTCCTACAGTGGTTGGAGGACAGACTGGAGCAAAACCAACAGCATTTGCAGGAATTGCAACAAGAAAAGGAAGAGCTTATGCAAGAACTTTCTTCTCTAGAATAAAGCAGGAGACAAAATGGGGTAAAAAACTTCTTTTTCAATTTGTGTACTAAACACACTCTGAAAATGCACACAGCTCACATGCAGGCAGACAATGGAGTAGTTATTTTTCACATGCAATCAGCACAGGATGTCTTCCTGACAGTTTAATTAGAGTTCACTGAACCCTCCTACCTATAACTGACCAATAAGGAGCTTATGCAAGATGATTTAAGTAGAATATGAAAGTTATTTTTAAAAAGGCTATGGGTGGTACAATGGCAAGGAATATCTTAGAATAAAATGTCTGGGGAGTATATTTTAAACATTTATATTTCCCTTTCTTTTAACTTGGAAGTCTTTATTTTCATTTTCAAATACATTTTATGTTTTATGTATTTTATGTTTTGCTAGAATATTTTATGTTTCAATTTTGTAGGTATGATGCAAATAATAAATCTAGTGTGAGTGGAAGGAAGCACCCCACCTCTATGCCCTCATTGAGAGGGCAGTGTCTTCCTTCTTGATTTCTAAAATACATGTTCTGAGATACCTATCAAACGTTGAATCTCTGAAGGTGCCCTTTTTAACCAAACATGAGTTCTAGCATATTTGACTCTGAAGTAAATTCCTATTGAGCAGATCCTATCTGCCTAGGAGTTTCCATTATAGTAAAATGTGTTTCTCCAGAAACATTTAGGATTTAGGATGTAATAAAAATCATGCTTTAAAAAGTTTGGTTGCATTACTCTTATCATGTGAAAGCACAAATGATAAATGTGTCTTCAGAAAAGACATACTTTTCTGTGTGCTTGTTGCATACTGGAAACAAAGTATGCTTGTTGGATACTGGAAGTTAAGTGATAAAGGCTGTTTTTGGTTTTTGTTTCTCCTTTCATTTTTCAAATTTCAAAGTGTTGTCCAGAACCACCTGCATCAGAATCACTTGAAGGTCATATTCTATCTCTGGGGATAAAACCCAGAAATCTGCATGAACTACTTAGCTGATTCTGGGGCATACTAACATTTGAAAACCACTAGCCTTGAGCATATGGAATGTATATACTATATTGTCCCTAATTTCCCACAGCCACTGTTCTTCTCTATTCTTTTTCTTTCCCTATAGGAAAGATGAAAATATCCAGTGTAAAGTTACTTAAGCTAAATCAATTTTGAAGAAGAAAAACTTGGAGGACTCACTTTACCTGACTTCAAGACTTACTATAAAGCTATAGTAATCAAGATAGATGGTATTGGCAGAGGAACAGACACATAGATAAATGGAACAGATGAGAGAACCCAGAAATAAACCCATATAAATATGCTCAACTGATTTTGAAAAAGTGCAAAAGCAATTCAATGGAGGAAGAATAGCCTTTCTGACAAATTATGCTGGAGCAGTTAGATACCCATAGCGAGGAGAAAAAAGAACCTCTACTTAAACCTCACATCTTATATAAAATTTAACTCAAAATGTATAACGGACTTAAATGTGATACATAAAACTATATAACTTTGAAAAAAGCCACAGGAGAAAAATCTTCAGGATCTTGGGCTAGGTGACAAGTTCTTGGACTTTGCCCCAAAAGCACATCCATAAAAGACAAAAACTGATATATTGGACTTCTTCAAAATTTAAAAACTTGTGATTTAAGAAGAGGAAAAGATAAGCTACAGATTGAGATGAATTTGCAAACCATATATCTGATCAATTTGGAATACATAAAGTGTGCTAAAAACTCAAGTGAAGTCAGGCATGGTAGCTCATGCTTGTAATCTCACCACTTTGGGAGGCCAAGATGGGAGGAGTGCTTGAGGTTAGGGGTTCCAGACCAGCCTGGGCAAACACAGTGAGACTCTTGTCTGTACAAAAAATTTTTTAAAAAAAATTAGCTGGGCACCATGACACACACCAGTAGTCCCAGCTACTAGGGAGGCAGGAGGATCACTTGAGCCCAGGAGTTTGAGGCTGCAGTGAGCTATGATCACACCACCACACTCCAACCTATATAACAGAGTGAGGCCTTGTCTCAAAAAAAAAAAAAAGGCCACAAAAACTCAACAATAAAAACAAACAGTCCAATTAGAAAATGGGCAAAAGACATGAATAGATGTTTCACTGAAGAGGATCTATAGATGGCAAGTAAGCATATGAAAAGCTGTTAAACTCCGTAAGTCATCAGGGAATGCAAAACCACAGTGAGGCTATGAGTTACTTATCTGAATGGCTAAAGAAAACATAGTGAAAATACCAAATACTAATGAGGATACAAACTGGATATTTTATACATTGCTGACAGGAATGTAAAATGGTACAGCCACTCTGGAAAAGAGTTTATCAATTTCTTATCAAGTTAAACATAATTTTTTAATCAAGTTAAATATAAGACCCAGCAGTTGTGCTCCTGGACATTCATTCCAGAGAAACGAAACCCTATATTGTACTTGTACCCAAATATTCATAGGAGCTTTATTTGTAATAGCCCCAAACTGGAAACAACCCAGATGTCCTACAACAGGTACATGGTTAAACAAACCATCCATAACTTGGAATACTACTCTGGAATGAAAAGGAGCTAACTGTTGATACAAGAACTTGGTTGTACCTCAGGGATATTATGGTGAACAAAAAAAGCCAGTCTCAAATGGTCACATACTGTATGATCGCATTTATATAACATTCTTGAGGTGAAAAAATTATTGAAATGAAGAACAGATTAATGGTTGCCAGGGATAGGGACTGGAGGGGCTGTGGGGTATGTATGACTATAAAGGGATGATGCAAGGAGTTCCTTTGTGCTGATGGAACAGTTCTATATGATCATGATGATTATGATGTTGATTATCACATTTGATTATGAGCTTAAGCACATGAATCTTTACCTGTGCTGAAGTTGTATGGACCTACATACACACAAATGAATGCATGTAAAATCTGGTGATACTGAATAAAGTCTGTAGTCTAGATAGCAGTATAATATCATTGTCAATGTCTTGGATACGAAGTTGTGCTATAGTTACAAAACCGTACCACTGGAGGAAACTGGGTAACGGATACATGAAACTCTGCACTATTTTTGCAACTTCCTATAAGTATATAATTATTGCAAAATGAAAAGTTGTAAGTTTTAAGTAAGGAACTGGGATGTATGGTACCTATTTTATGAAATAAGAAAAGGGTGCTAGAAAATTTGAGGGGAATAAAACGATTGGAATATTTTTATAGGCCAACCTTTAGCACAAGTCCTTTTCCCTTTCTGGGTTTCATTTTCTTTAGGTATAGAATGAGATTAGAGTAGTTGACCACCAAGGTTTCTTTTAGCTCAGTGTCCAGTCTTTAAAAGTGTTGAGCATCACAAGAAACAGTGGTGTGAACAGGATGTGTCATTATTTTCCCAGCTGCACCAATCTGGCTTACGTTTACACAACCCTGTATCCCCTTATGAACACTAGATTCTCTATTTTCAATCACATCCAAGACTCTCATAGTAACTGTATATACTTGTTCTCTCTGTTTTCTTATCTCCTATAATTTCAACTCATTGCCGTGTGACCTCTGCCCACAGCACTTCATTGAAACTACTACTGCCAAAGTCACCAGTGATCTCCATGCAGTGAAAGTCAATAGTTGCTTTTCCCGTCTTTAATGAACCTCTCGGTATTGACACACTTGGTCACTTCTCCTTGAAATCTACTTCCTTTTTGGCTTCTCTTATTTTCTTCTCTGGCTATCCTTCCTGCTATTCTTTTCTTCTCTAGCTGTTCCTTCTCAAATTCATTCATAGACTTCTCTATCTTTGCTTACCTATATGCAGTTGACACACAAATCTGTATCTGAACTCCAGACCTACATTTTCACCTCTCTACTGGACATTTCACTTGGCTGTGTTTTTAAATTTTTAAATATTTTTTTTGAGACAGGGTCTCACTCTGTTGCCCAGGCTAGAGTGCAGTGGCATGATCATGGCTCACTGAAGCCTCAACCTCCTGACCTCAGCCTCCCAAGTAGCTGGGACTACAGGCACGCACCACCATGCCTGGCTCTTTTTTTTGTATTTTTTTTGAAGAGGCAGGGTTCCACCATGTTGCCCAGGCTGGTGGCAAACTACTAGGCTCAAGCAATCCACCTGCCTCGGCCTCCCAAAGTGCTAGGATTACAGGCACGAGCCACTGTGCCTGGCCTCCACTTGGCTGTCTTAATGGCACATAAAAATTAATATATCTAAATCTGAAATCATGGTTTTCAATCTAAACTATATTCCCTTCTAACATTTCTTACCTCAGTGAATAGTGAATGTAACATCCATTTGCACAAACCAGAAACCAAATAGACATTCTTAACATCTCTCTCCATCACCTTCTAAACTATTTATATTGATAAATTATAGCAATTTGAAATTCTTTTTCTAACCTAGTAATCTGAGTAATTTGTAGGATAAGCATGTTGGCTGAGGAGCAGGTACATGGAGGTGCCAAAGTGCCTGATGGCTGGGGAAGCAGGATGGGATTACTGCGTGGAGGTGTCAGAGTTTCCAGCTTTGTGGCTCCATGGTCGGGTGGAGGGGCAGGGGGAGAGATCCAGTGGAAGCCATGTTGTGCCAGTGCCCTCAGGGTGAGGAGGCAGCCAGCAATGTGCTACATTAAGCAAATAACTAAGTTGATTGAGCAAAGAAGTAAATCTGTTGAGGAAAATGGGAGCTAGGTTTCTCAATGTCAAAAATTATTTGAAAACATGGAAAGGCCAGGCGCAGTGGCTCACGCCTGTAATCCCAGCACTTTGGGAGGCCGAGACGGGTGGATCACGAGGTCAGGAGATTGAGACCATCCTGGCCAACACGCTGAAACCCCATCTCTACTAAAAATACAAAACAAAAAAAAAGTTAGCCAGGCATGGTGGCAGGCGCCTTTAGTCTCAGCTACTTGGGAGGCTGAGGCAGGAGAATAGCATGAACCCGGGAGGCAGAGCTGCAGTGAGCCAAGATCGCGCCACTGCACTCCAGCCTGGGCGACAGAGCCAGACTCTGTCTCAAAAAAAAGAAAAAAAAAAGCATGGAAAAGAGGAAGGGTAAAATGAATCTCATGGTATTGGATTAAAATTGGAAAAGAGTTCATTAATATGAACTCTTGTTCAAAGGAAATATATACACACACACACACATACATATATACACACACACAGAAACCATATATATATATATACACACACATATATATATACACACACAGAAACCATATATATATATATATATATACACACATATATATATACACACACACAGAAACCATACATATATATATACACACACATATATATATACACACACACAGAAACCATATATATATATACACACACATATATATACACACACACAGAAGCCATATATATATATTTTTTTCAGCTCTGATATATATATATATATCAGAGCTGAGGAAGGTATGTGTATATGTACATATCTTTCTCAGCTCCATCCACCAAGAGGGACTAGAAGTGACACCCAGTGGCTATGAGCACACCTAGCACCAAGATGCTGATTTTCAAATCCTCCACTAAAAATGGAATTGAATTGAGAGTCCAGAAATAAGCCCACACATCTACAGTCAACTGATTTTCAACAAGGATGCCAAGACTATGGGAGAGAATAGTCTTCAACAACTGGTGAATGGACAAGTGGATATCCACGTGCAAAATAATGAAGTTGGACTGAGACCCCACACGATAAATGAATATTAACTCAAAACATATTGAAGACTTAAATTCAAGAGCTTAAACAATAAAAACTTTATAAGAAAACAGTAGTAAATCTTTACGATCTTGGTTTTTGCAGTGGATTCTTAGATATGACACCAAAAGTACAAGCAACAAATAAAAAATAGATAAATTGGAATTTATGAAAGTTAGAAAATTTTGTGCATCCAAAGACATGATCAAAAAGTGAAAACTCAGGACAATGGCAGAAAATATTTGCAAATCCTGTGTATAAGAGTCTAGTATGCAAAATATATAATGAACACTGAAAACAACAAAAACCAAACAGCACAATTCAAAAATGGGCAAAAGACCTAAATAGAAATTTTCCAAAGAAGACCTACGAATTGTGAAGAAGCACATGAAAAGATGCTTGACGTTACTAGTCACCAGAGAAATAAAAATCATGAGATATGACTTTATATTAACCAGAATAAAAATGTAAGAGAATAACAAGTGTTGGTGAGGGTGTGGAGAAATTGGAACTCTTGTACACTACAGGTAGTAATATAAAATGGTGTAGTCAATTTGGAAAACTGGCTGATGGCTCCTCCAAAAGTTAAACACAGAATTACCATAAGACCTAGCAATTGCATTTCTAGGTGTAAATCCCACAGAACTGAAGACAGAAATTTAAACAAAAACTAGACAACCCAAATGTCTATCAACCAATGAATGGGTAAACAAAATGCAGTCTATTCTTTAATGGAATATTATTTGGCCATAAAAAGGAATGAGGGGTAGGAAGGAGCAGGGATAGAGGGTTGATAGCTAAGAGGGATGAGGTTTCTTTTTGAGGTGATGAAAATATTCTAAGTTGACCGCAGTGATGGTTGTACAGCTCCATGACTATACTAAAAGTCATTAAATTGTTCACTTTAAATGGGTGAATTGTGTTGTATATAAATTATGTATCCATAAAACTTTATTTTTTTAAAAGACACACAAAAGAAGAAACTTTCCTGCAGCTCCAGCTGACCTTGCAGGCTGGCCTCTTCTGCTCTGACCTGTGCTCCCTAAGCTCCCTGCGAAGGAGATAAAATGAGCTCCTGGTCTGCAACAGCTATTGGTTATTGTAATGTCTGCTTTTGTTTAAAAAGAAAAAAGATCCAACTCCTTATACAGTTTGAATTGTATATATTTGGGGATCTCTGAGTTTCCTGTATCTGGATGTCTAAATCTTTTACTAGACTTAGGAAGTTTTCAGCAAGATGACTGGATGATCATGTTTCAGCCTCTGTGAGACAAACATTACAGCAGCAGATGGCACAAGACCCAGGAGCCTGAGGGTGAATATCACTGGAATCCACACACTCATCAGATCTGTGCTTCCCAGGCAGCAGGCACCAGTTCCCCCTTTGCCTTCCACCATGATTGTAAGCCTCCTGAGGCCTTCATCAGATGCAGATGCTGATGCCATGTTTCCTGTACAGCCTGCAGAACTGTGAGCCATTTAAACCTCTTTATAAATTACCCACCCTCAGGTATTCTTTTGTAGCAATGCAAAAATGGACTAATACACAATTTAGGAGCAAGGTGTAGGTAAGACAAGGAAAGGACTGGAAAAGGGTGAAGTGACTGCTGTAAGGACTGGCAACATCAATCACATGGCTGTGAAAGGAGGGCAACAGTCCTGACTGGTGGAGAGAGCACACTTGAAACTCTGTAAAGGCAGAGGAGGGGCCGCTAACATCTCAGCTACTTGTCTGCAGAGCCTCTGGAAAATTTAGCCCAGACTGCCACCACCACTTTCAACTCAATGGCTGGCCAGCAAATCTTAATCTAAGGACTCTCAGAAACTTCCCAGGAACTGCTGACTCAAGTAGTTAACAGCCTCCGTTCAAAACGATAGAATGAGATTAACTTTCTGGAAACTAACAAAACTCTTTTGTACAAGAGCTTAATAGAATTGGACCCGATCCCAACTCAACACAATGGCACTGCTGAGGTCACTACAACTTCTTATGTGAATAAGAAGCTACCTATACTAGCTTGCCACACACAAACTGGTGTATTATCTCTAATGTACATGGTAATGGGACAATAACACATTACCCAGGACTTCCTGCTGGTCAGTCAAGGCAGGATATGTGCAACTGTCAGCATCCCTTACTGCCCCTGGGTTAATGAAATATTTAACTGGCTTGGCTCCAGCTGGGGAGCCTAGCTGCAGTGTATCCTCCAAGTGGGCCTAATTAGAGAATCATTCTTGTATATGTTGCCAAAAAAATCAGAATGTATTTGGTTAAGGCCCCTATAAGCACAATTAATTAGAGTACACTTGATGGGGTGGCCTATGCTCCTGAGAATTCTTAGCTAGCTATTTGAAAAGTGAGGGATGGAGCTGTAGAGAGTGGATCTGCCATGGTGCCCTTGTGACCTGGTATGCATATATCTATGCAAGCTAGGCTTGAATTGCAACTTATCTGAGTCTTGGCGGGATGTATCATGATCCTCCCAGAACACAAGAGGATGGGAGGCTGGTGAGGTGCTGTTTCAAGGCTATCTCTAACCTAATCTCTCCTGGGAGGCTGTCACTGAGACAGACAGTTTCTCATCTGAGTACTGTTGAGGTCTGAGGCTATCTGCCCTGCCCCACTCAGGGTATAGCTACAGAATATAAAACTGCTAGCTGCAGTCTAAAAGGGGCTCCTCAGCAAGGGGGTGTCCCATAACTGGTGCAGCAGACATGCAGGCCTTGTTTCAGAAGTCCTGTTTGGTGCAGGGAACAAGGACATGGGGAGCTGGCACCTTTGGCCCATCTTCCTCTTGCTGTCTATGTAGATAACAAACTGAATCTTAAAAGGACATGTCATTACTTTAGAAGCCAAATGAATCACTATTGGGCTTGGCCTTTTTGTTGACAATGTGGTAGTTATGTACAAGAGTGTCTTTGTTTTTGAGAATTATACACTGGAGTGTTTAGGAGTGATGGAACATGTCTGCAACTTGGTCTCAAATGGTTAAGGAAAAGCCATATGATAATGGTGGTACACACCTGCACGCATGCACGCTGCAGAAATGTGAAGTGTTATCAATTGAACAATCTGGATGAAGTGAACATGGGAGTTCTTTGTACTATTCCTCTAACTTTTTGGTAAGTTTATAACAAGTTACTTTTTAAAATCTACATATAATATACAATGTCTGAAAGGCTACATGAGAAAATGCTAATTAGCTCATTACCTCTGGTGACTGAGCTTAAGGCCAGGGGGGAGTCTTATTTTTCACTTTGAACTCTTCTGTAAATTGTTTTTTGAATTTCTACAGTGAGTATGTATTACTTTCTTAATACAAAATTAAAATGTCCAATTTTTAAAATCACAAAAGTAATATAATAAAGGAAACTTGAAAAATGTGAAGAGAAACCTATAATTTCCTCAAAATAACTATCATTTTTGGTAGTCCTTTTGGTTTTCTCTTTCTTATTTCTGTTATTCATTTCTAGTATTAATGCATCTTATAGTTTTGCATGTGGATTTCTTCATTTAACATAATTCTAAAAATTTATTATGTTGTATAGGTTTCATAATTTATAATTTTAGATAGTAGCTTACTCTCCTATCCGGTGGCAGCAGCATGATTTCATGATTCACTAAACAACAACAGCAGCAAACCCTGGGGAGAGGGACATCTGATTTCCAGAGCCACCACATTATAACATCAAAATGTCCAGTTTTAAACAAAAAATTATGAGGCATTCAAGGAAACAAAGTACAGCCCACTGACAGGAAAAAAAAAGTTTATAAAAACTGTCCCAGAGAAAACCCAGGTCTTGCACTTACTAGACGATTTAAATCAACAGTTGTAAATATGCTCAAAGAGCAAAAGGAAACCATGAATAACGAATTAAATCAGGAAGATGATATCTCGCCAAATAGAGATAACAAAGATAAAATTTTTAAAAGGAACAAAATAGAAATTCAGGAGTTAAAAACTATAATAACTGGCCGGGCGCGGTGGCTCACGCTTGTAATCCCAGCACTTTGGGAGGCTGAGGCAGGCGGATCACGAGGTCAGGAGATCGAGACCACGGTGAAACCCCGTCTCTACTAAAAAAATACAAAAAATTAGCCGGGCGCGGTGGCGGGCGCCTGTAGTCCCAGCTACTTGGAGAGGCTGAGGCAGGAGAATGGCGTGAACCCGGGAGGCGGAGCTTGCAGTGAGCCGAGATTGCGCCACTGCACTCCAGCCTGGGTGACAGAGCGAGACTCCGTCTCAAAAAAAAAAAAAAAAAAAAAAAAACTATAATAACTGAAATGAATAATTCATGAGAGAGACTTAACAGCAGATTTGAGCCGGCAGAAGAAAGAATCAGTAAACTTGAAGGTAGGTCAATTATCAGAGACCCAAGTATCAAAAAGAAAAAAGAATGGAGATCTTCCTCCATCCCTTTATTTTGAGTCTATGTGTGTCTCTGCACGTGAGATGGGTTTCCTGAATACAGCACACTGATGGGTCCTGACTCCTTATCCAGTTTGCCAGTCTGTGTCTTTTGATTGGAGCATTTAGCCCATTTACATTTAACGTTAATATTGTTATGTGTGGATCTGATCCTGTCATTATGATGTTAGTTGGTTATTTTGTTCGTTAGTTGCTATAGTTTCTTCCTAGCCTCGATGGTCTTTACAATTTGGCATGTTTTTGCAGTGGAAGATCTATCAAGCAAATGGAAAACAAAAAAAGGCAGGGGTTGCAATCCTAGTCTCTGATAAAATAGACTTTAAACCAACAAAGATCATAAGAGACAAAGAAGGCCATTACATAATGGTAAAGGGATCAATTCAACAAGAAGAGCTAACTATCCTAAATGTATATGCACCCAACACAGGAGTACCCAGATTCATAAAGCAAGTCCTCAGTGACCTACAAAGGGACTTAAACTCCCACACAATAATAATGGGAGATTTTAACACCCCACTGTCAGCATTAGACAGATCGAGACAGAAAGTTAACAAGGATATCCAGGAGTTGAACTCAGCTCTACATAAAGTGGACCTAATAGACATCTACAGAACTCTCCACCCCAAGTCAACAGAATATACATTTTTTTCAGCACCACACCACACCTATTCCAAAATTGACCACATAGTTGGAAGTAAAGCTCTCCTCAGCAAATGTAAAAGAACAGAAATTATAACAAACTGTCTCTCAGACCACAGTGCAATCAAACTAGAACTCAGGATTAAGAAACTCACTCAAAACCGCTCAACTACATGGAAACTGAACAACCTGCTCCTGAATGACTATTGGGTACATAATGAAATGAAGGCAGAAATAAAGATGTTCTTTGAAACCAACGAGAACAAAGACACAACCTACCAGAATCTCTGGGACACATTCAAAGCAGTGTGTAGAGGGAAATTTATAGCACTAAATGCCCACAAGAGAAAGCAGGAAAGATCCAAAATTGACACCCTAACATCACAATTAAAAGAACTAGAAAAGCAAGAGCAAACACATTCAAAAGCTAGCAGAAGGCTAGAAATAACTAAAATCAGAGCAGAACTGAAGGAAATAGAGACACAAAAAACCCTTCAAAAAATTAATGAATCCAGGAGCTGGTTTTTTGAAAAGATCAACAAAATTGATGGACCGCTAGCAAGACTAATAAAGAAGAAAAGAGAGAAGAATCAAATAGATGCAATAAAAAACGAAAAAGGGGATATCACCACCGATCCCACAGAAATACAATCTACCATCAGAGAATACTACAAACACCTCTATGCAAATAAACTAGAAAATCTAGAAGAAATGGATAAATTCCTCGACAAATACACCCTCCCAAGACTAAACCAGGAAGAAGTTGAATCTCTGAATAGACCAATAACAGGTTCTGAAATTGTGGCAATAATCAATAGCTTACCAAACAAAAAGAGTCCAGGACCTGATGGATTCACAGCTGAATTCTACCAGAGGTACAAGGAGGAACTGGTACCATTCCTTCTGAAACTATTCCAATCGATAGAAAAAGAGGGAATCCTCCCTAACACATTTTATGAAGCCAGCATCGTCCTGATACCAAAACCTGGCAGAGACATAACCAAAAAAGAGAATTTCAGACCAATATCCTTGATGAACATTGATGCAAAAATCCTCAATAAAATACTGGCAAACCGAATCCAGCAGCACATCAAAAAGCTTATCCACCATGATCAAGTGGGCTTCATCCCTGGGATGCAAGGCTGGTTCAACATACGCAAATCAATAAATGTAATCCAGCATATAAACAGAACCAAAGACAAAAACCACATGATTATCTCAATAGATGCAGAAAAGGCCTTTGACAAAATTCAACAACCCTTCATGCTAAAAACTCTCAGTAAATTAGGTATTGATGGGACGTATCTCAAAATAATAAGAGCTATCTACCACAAACCCACAGCCAATATCATACTGAATGGGCAAAAACTGGAAGCATTCCCTCTGAAAACTGGCACAAGACAGGGATGCCCTCTCTCACCGCTGCTATTCAACATAGTGCTGGAAGTTCTGGCCAGAGCAATCAGGCAGGAGAAGGAAATAAAGGGTATTCAATTAGGAAAAGAGGAAGTCAAATTGTCCCTGTTTGCAGATGACATGATTGTATATCTAGAAAACCCCATTGTCTCAGCCCAAAATCTCCTTAAGCTGATTAGCAACTTCAGCAAAGTCTCAGGATACAAAATTAATGTACAAAAATCACAAGCATTCTTGTACACCAATAACAGACAAACAGAGAGCCAAATCATGAGTGAACTCCCATTCACAATTGCTTCAAAGAGAATAAAATACCTAGGAATCCAACTTACAAGGGATGTGAAGGACCTCTTCAAGGAGAACTACAAACCACTGCTCAATGAAATAAAAGAGGATACAAACAAATGGAAGAACATTCCATGCTCATGGGTTGGAAGAATCAATATCGTGAAAATGGCCATACTGCCCAAGGTAATTTATAGATTCAATGCCATCCCCATCAAGCTACCAATGACTTTCTTCACAGAATTGGAAAAAACTACTTTAAAGTTCATATGGAACCAAAAAAGAGCCCGCATCGCCAAGTCAATCCTAAGCCAAAAGAACAAAGCTGGAGGCATCACGCTACCTGACTTTAAACTATACTACAAGGCTACAGTAACCAAAACAGCATGGTACTGGTACCACAACAGAGACATAGATCAATGGAACAGAACAGAGCCCTCAGAAATGATGCCGCATAGCTACAACTATCTGATCTTTGACAAACCTGACAAAAACAAGAAATGGGGAAAGGATTCCCTATTTAATAAATGGTGCTGGGAAAACTGGCTAGCCATATGTAGAAAGCTGAAACTGGATCCCTTCCTTACACCTTATACAAAAATTAATTCAAGATGGATTAAAGACTTATATGTTAGACCTAAAACCATTAAAATCCTACAAGAAAACCTAGGCAATACCATTCAGGACATAGGCGTGGGCAAGGACTTCATGTCTAAAACACCAAAAGCAATGGCAACAAAAGCCAAAATCGACAAATGGGATCTCATTAAACTAAAGAGCTTCTGCACAGCAAAAGAAACTACCATCAGAGTGAACAGGCAACCTACAGAATGGGAGAAAATTTTTGCAACCTACTCATCTGACAAAGGGCTAATATCCAGAATCTACAATGAACTCAAACAAATTTACAAGAAAAAAACAAACAACCCCATCAAAAAGTGGGCAGAGGACATGAACAGACACTTCTCAAAAGAAGACATTTATGCAGCCGAAAAACACATGAAGAAATGCTCATCATCACTGGCCATCAGAGAAATGCAAATCAAAACCACAGTGAGATACCATCTTACACCAGTTAGAATGGCCATCATTAAAAAATCAGGAAACAACAGGTGCTGGAGAGGATGTGGAGAAATAGGAACACTTTTACACTGTTGGTGGGACTGTAAACTAGTTCAACCATTGTGGAAGTCAGTGTGGCGATTCCTCAGGGATCTCGAACTAGAAATACCATTTGACCCAGCCATCCCATTACTGGGTATATACCCAAAGGACTATAAATCATGCTGCTATAAAGACACATGCACACGTATGTTTATTGCGGCACTATTCACAATAGCAAAGACTTGGAACCAACCCAAATGTCCAACAACAATAGACTGGATTAAGAAAATGTGGCACATATACACCATGGAATACTATGCAGCCATAAAAAATGATGAGTTCGTGTCCTTTGTAGGGACATGGATGAAACTGGAAAACATCATTCTCAGTAAACTATCGCAAGGACAAAAAACCAAACACCGCATGTTCTCACTCATAGGTGGGAATTGAACAATGAGAACTCATGGAC
>NW_026652282.1:133186289-133216332 GCF_009828535.3 Hylobates moloch
AAAAAAAAAAAAAAAAA
The DNA here is from genome assembly GCF_009828535.3 of Hylobates moloch. Lineage (NCBI taxonomy): Eukaryota > Metazoa > Chordata > Mammalia > Primates > Hylobatidae > Hylobates > Hylobates moloch. Next base: position 133,186,307 of record NW_026652282.1, read on the forward strand.
AAAAAAAAAAAAAAAAAGAACTGTGAACAAATTTTGATCTCTAGTTAGTAGGTTTGTCTTTCACGGTGATATAGCAATTCTGAAACTACTTTCTGTATATTCTAGGGCTAAGTAACAAGTAAACATATTGTGGCTAGCAGAAGCAAGGCATCTGTCTTTTGAAGGAAAAAGTTGCAAATATGGAAAAGGAGAATGCTAGGATGAACCTTAAAGTATGGAAATAGAATTGGAGTTATCAGGTTGAACTCAGAGGTAAACTGGAGAAAGTTTCCAAGCTGAAGCACAAGGAGAACCCCCAGGTAGAGCTTGGCAGATGCCAAGTTGAGAAAATGGAGCTGAGACTCTGGGAAGGCCAAGATAGCTTGTGTTTGCAAAGCAAAGTACCATAGAGGAAAGAGCTGCATAGGAAGAGAACTCTATAGAGACCTTTGGAGGGTCCTCTTTAAGTGTTCAGTTGATGACTGGTCTGGACATGTGTGTGAGCAAACTACTCAGTCAGAGAAACAACAACCTAAAGGGATTAAAGGCAGCGAACTCCAAAGTATACACAGGGGCAGGAAAACCATCTATTTCCAACAGTCCGAATGGAAAATCTCATAATATTGGAAGCATCAGAGTATTAAAAAGGGTCTTGCCTCAGTAGTGGGGAAAAAATGAACCTTATATTAAACACTGCTTTGTTTCTGCCTAATAAAGCTTAAAAGCAAGATCCAAAGGGATAGGACTGTTTCCTAATAACTTTAACAGTATCTTGAAACAAAACTCAAGAATATTTTTAGGAATACAAATATATCTAGTACCCAATAAGGTAAAATTCACAATGTCTGCATCCAATCAAAAATCATCAGGCATGAAAAGCAGCAGAAGAGTCCAACCTATAAGGACAGGAAATGAATTGGAATTGGCCCAGAATGATGCTAATTTAGTGACAAAATTGGAGGACAAAAACATTAAAATGGATATTATAACTATTTTGTATGTTCAAGAAGCTAGAAGATTAAACATGTTAAGTATAGAAAAGAAAAAATTTAAAAGATCCAAATGAGACTTTTAGACATGAATATTACAATGCCTGAGATAAAAAGTACAGTGGAGTATTGGCACATGCCTGTAGTCCCAGCTACTTGGGAGGCTGAGGCAGGAGGACTATTTGAGCCCAGAAGTTGATGGCTTCAGTGAGCTGAGATCATACCACTGCACTCCAGCCTAGGTGACAGAGCGTGACCCTGTCTCTAAAAAAAAAAAAAAAAATACATAGAAATTAAAATGTACAGTGGACAGGATTAATGGTAAATTTAACATTGCAGAAAGAAAGATGAGTAAACTGGAAGACAGCAATAGAAACTATACAGAACAAATCACAGATAGAAAAAAAAAAGACTGAAAAACAATGAACAGAGCATCAGTGAACTGTGAGGTAACATTAAGTGGCCAAATATATGGTTAGTTGAAATACCTAAAGGAGAGGAGAAAGTGGGACATAAAAAACTAGTGGAAATAATGTCTGAAGTTTTTCTAAATTTGATGAAAAAAATACATAAACCCACAGATCCAAGCAGCTCAATGAAACCCAAGCACACGGCACATGGAAACAATTACAGCATGATACACTTATACTCAAATAGTTTAAAGCGAGTGATAAAAACAAAATCTTAAAAGAAGCCTTAAAAAAGGACACATTAAGTAGAGTAGACAAAGGTAAAAATGTCAGCCACTTTCTTGTTGAACAGCGGAGAAATATCTTTATAGTTCTGAACGTAAAAAAGGCAACCTAGAGTTCTTTACCCATTGAAAATATCTTTCAAAAAATGAAGGCAAAGACTTTTTTCAGACATATCAAAGTCAAAAGAATATAGCACCGGCAGAGCTACACTACAAGACACATTAAAGGATGTCCTTCAAGAAGAGAGAAAATGATACCAGATGTAAACAAAGAAACTAAGAGCACTAGAAATGGTTAACCATATGGTTAAATACAAAGACTTTTCTTATTTAAATTTATTGAAAAGATAATAAACTGTTTAAAGTAAAACTTATACATACAAGTAAAATGTATGACCACAATGGCACAAAGGCCAGGAGGGGAGAAATGAAAGTATGGTGTTGCAAGATTTTTATACTACATATGAACTAGTAAAATATCACTCGAAGACAGACTGTGATACGTAAAAGATAACTAGTGGTTTTCAACCAGGGGTAATTTTTCCCTGCAGAAAACATTTGGCTGTGTCTGGAGATGTTTCTGATTATGACAACTGAAGAAATGCTATTGGCATTTAGTAGGTGGAGGTCAGGGATGCTGCTAAACATTCGACAATGCGCAAAATGTCACCCCCCTCCACCATACACACACACACACACACACACACACACACACACACACACACACAATGTGACCCAAAATGTCAATAGTGCCAATGTTGACAGACCCTGTGAAAAACCCTAAAGCAACCACTGAAATAACAAAAGACTACAGCTAATTAGTCTATAAAGGAGATAACCATTTGACAAAATACGACATCTGTTTTTGTTGAAAACATTTTCTTATCAATCCAGGAATTGAAGAAACTTCCTCAAACTGATTAAAGGAATCTATGAAAAATCTTCAGGTAACATCATACTTAATGGTGAAAGAGTAAATTATTTCTCCAAAGATTAGGAACAAAGTTACCATGACCGCTCTTACCAGCTGTATTCAACAGCTTATTAGAGGTTCTAACAATGCAATAAGGCAAAAAAAAAAAAATAATAAACAGAAGGCATCCACACTGGAAAGAAAGAAGTGAAACTACCTTTAATCACAGATGACATAATCGCCTGTAGATAATCCAATGGACCCTTCAAAAAAGCTATTAAAAGTAACTGAATTTAGCAAGGTTGTAGGATATAAACTCAATATACAAAAACGACTTGTATTTTTATATAGTAGCAATGAATAGGAAATTGAAATTAATACAATCACATTTACAATAATATAAATACATGAAATGTATAGGGATAAATATGACAAAAGATATGGAAGACCTGTACATTGAAAACCACAAACTATTACTGAGATAATTAAAGACCTAAATAAATGGAGAGATATACCATGTCCATACTTTGGAAGACTCAATATTATTAAGATGTTAGTTCTCCCCAAAATGAATCTATAGATTCAACAAAATCCCAATTAAAATCCTAGCAGGCAGTTTTGGGAAACAGTCTATCAGTGTCTTAAAAAAATCAAACACACATCTACCGTATGTTCAGCCAGTGTGATCCTAGGTATTTCCCCAAGGAAAGAAAAGGCATATATCCACACCAAGACCTATATACAAATGTTCTAAGCAGCTTTATTTGTAATAGACAAAAACTATAAATAACTCAAATATCCATCAACAGGTGAATGGATAAACATATTGTGGTAATATTTATACAATTTAATATTATTCTGCAATAAAAGGGATAAACTATTGATACATGCTGCAACATGGCTGAATCTCAGAATAATTATGATGTATGAAAAGAGACAGACAAAAAAGTACATACTCTATGATTCCATATACAAAAAAATCTAGAAAATGAAGACCAATCTGTACTAATAGTAGATCAGGGTTTTCTATGGTTAGAGAAGTGATAGGGCATGATGGAAGAAAAGAATTACAAAGAACCAAGGCTCCTTGGAGAAATAATGAATCTAGGCTGGGTAGAGGAAAGAATGAGACAAACCTGGAACATCTACTTGTGCTAGAAAATGAAAGAAAGATGGGAGTAAGTCAAAATAACACAGGAAAAGCTTCTACTAGCCAATTCTGAAATATTGGGTGCCTCAAAATAACTAATGATAGTAATGGATCAAAACTCATTGAATAAAATAAGGATCCAGGTGTTCACATTAATATAAATAAATGAACAAATAATCAAATTGGCAGAAGAGAAAACTCTTTCTTAGAGTAGAATACCAACAAGTAAATGTTGAAGGAATGATGGAATTAGAACATTGCCATGTGACAAACATCTTAGTAATAAGTAGTAATAACTAATTGATGAATGCAAAAACTCCCCACAAGATACAGTCATCCCTTCGTATCTGTTGGGGATTGGTTCCAGGACCTCCCACAGACACTGAAATCCATAGATGTTCAAGTCCCTGATATAAAAGGGTGCAGTATTTGCATATAACCTCATCCTCCTGTATACTTTAAATTCTCTCTAGATGACTTATCATCTCTAGATTATTTATAATACCTCATACAGGCTGGGTGCACTGGTGCATGCCTGTAGTCCCAGTACTTTGGGAGGCTGAGATGGGCAGATCGCTTGAGCCCGGGAGTTTGAGACCAGCTTGGGCAACATGGCGAAACCCCACCTCAAAAATAAAAAATAAAAAATAAAAAATAAGCCAAGCCTGGTGGCACATGCCTGTAGTCCCAGCTACTTGGGAGGGTGACGAGGGAGGATCCCTTGAGCCTTGGAGGTCAAGGCTGCTGTGAGCCATGATCACACCACTGCATTCCAGCCTGGGTGACAAGGCGAGACCCTGTCTCAAAAAAAAAAAATTATTATACTGTATTGTGTAGGGAATAATGACTAGAAAAAAATCTGTACATGTTCACCCTGTATGCAGGTTTTTTCCAAGTATTTTTGATCCAGGGTTGGTTGAATCAATGGAAACAGAATCCATGAATGCGGAGGGCCAACTGTTTATTAATATCAAAGGGAATAATTAACTTTACAGTGGAAAAACCTATCAGGCACTACCTTAAGCACATGGTCAAAGTTAAAATCACCAGTAATGGAACAAATTGACATGTGCCTCCTGATACAAATCGCCAAAACAACCAACATAACTTCAGTGGCGTTATTGCCAAAAGTGCATAATCTACGTCTAATCATGATAAAACATGAACAAATCCAAAATGAAGGACATTTTCCAAAATAACTGTCCTTTAGTAGTCTTCAAAAATGTTTAGGTCACAAAAAACATAGGAACTGTTTCAAGTCAAAGGAGACTAAACAACCAAGACAATTACGTGCAATGTGTGAACTTGGACTGCATCCAGGACCAGAATAAAGGTTTTTTCTTCTGTTATATGGATGTAATTAGAAAAATTGGTGATGACATTTGAATACTATCTATGAATTAGATAATAATGCTGTATGGACTTTAATTTCCTGATATGGACAATTATATTCTGGTTATGTAAGAGAATGTCCTCGTTCTTTAAGAAATGCCTACTGAAGAGGCATCATGTGTGCAACTTACTCTCAAATGGTACAGGAAAAATATCCATACAATAAAGAAAAAAATGACAATAGAAATGTGACGAAATACCAACATTTGGGGAATCTGGGTGAGGGGTATACAGGAATCCTTAATACTATTCTTACAACTTTACTGTAAATCTAATATTATTTCAAAACAGAATATTAAAAAACATTGAGTAATAACTTTAAAAATTGATTTAGTAAGGACAATTCCTAAAACAGAAAAGTCAGACAACAGAAAACTCAATCAGTGCAAGTGACAGGAAGGGGAAAAAATTAAAAGCATAGTAAACAGAAGGCAAAACAGATAATGGCAGAAATACTGCCACATATGCCAGCAATGGTAATAAAATGAATGTATGACATTCACCTATTAGGAGACGAATGTTCTGATTGCTTAAAACCAAAAAACTCAAGATCTTGCTATATTTTATAAGAGGTATACCTAAAACAAAATAACTGAGGAAGGTCAAAAATAAAGGAGTGGAAAAAGTTATAACAGGCAAACGAATGCTAACAAGAACTATAATACACAACAGGCAGTGGCAGAGATTGCTGGCTGCCTATTCCAAATGTGCCTTCTCACTTTCCTCCTTGATAACAGAATGTTGAGCTGGGGGACAGGCCCCTTTTTGCCCTCCTACCTTTCCTGTTCCTTCTGGCCCTCAATGGAGATGTGCTGGCTGGAGCTCCAGAAGTCTCGTGGACCATGAAGGGACCTTAGGATGGAAACCACACACCAAGATGGTGAAGCAAAATAGAGGAGCCTGGGTCCCTGATGACACTGCAAAGCCCTGAGACCTGATATCCATCTCCAGACTTCTTTTATCAGAAAAAAAATAATATTTCTAATTTTATTTCTTATTTAAATTTTTTTCTAATATATGCTGCTGAACCTAATCCTGACGGGAACAATAATATTATTTAGAAAGAAAGAATTCAAGGCATAAATAAAAAATAAATAGAACGAAGAGGACTATTTCATATTGTACGAAGGAAAAACACAGAGAAGTTTAATAGTTATGACCTGTAAATATTCTGCACTAAAACAAACAAACAAACAAAAAAACAGCTTCAAAGGATATAAAGCTAACCCTGACTAAAATATGAAAGTGGACAAATAATTTAGTTGGGATGGAAGTTTATACATACACATCTCTCTCAGATATCGATAATCAAAACCACAATGAAGGATATAAGGATTGGTATAACACAACTTAAGCTTATTCTAACAGGGATATAAGGAACTTGTACCCAAGAGAAAATACACATACTTTCAACCCAAATGAAAAAGCTGTGAAAATTGACTATGTTTTAAGTCAGGGATCAGCAAACTCTTGAAGTAAAGACATATTTTAAGCTGTGCGGGCCACAGGGTCTCTATAAACACTCAGCTCTACAATCATAGCTGGAAAGGGGTCATAGACAATATGTAAATAAATGGATGTAGCTATATTCCAATAAAACTTGATTTACAAATATAGACCCCAGGCCAACCTGGCCTACAAGTTATAGTTTGTGGATCCCTGTTCTAGGTAACAGAGGAAATGTTTTAAAAATCCATCAGGCTGATACCACACAGGCCACAATCAGTTACCATAATGTAGAGTTAAAAATTAACACACTAGTCCCTCCCTCAAATCTAAACAACTGGAAATTTCAAAGTTTTAAATTTTTAAATGCACTTCTAAATAACCCTTGGGTTGAAGAGAAAATAAAAATGGAAAGTACAAATTATTTACAAGTAAACAAACAAAAAACATCAGAACTACCTTACTACATATACATCAAAACCTGTGGGCCCAGAGTGGAGGAAAATTTATGACCTCAAATGTATTTATTAGAAAACCAGGAAGATAGAAAATAAACCTGGTTTTCACCTCAAGAATTTAGAACAATACAACAATAAAATGCAAAGAAAATAGAATAAATTAATAAAGAGAAATGCAGAATTTTTTTAAAAGGCTAAGAAACTGAGTTGTAAATAATGCTGCTATGAACATGGGTGCACAACTATCTCTTAGAGATCCTGCTTCCTCTTTTTTTGTTTTTGAGACGGAGTTTCACTCTGGCGCCATCTCAGCTCACTGCAAGCTCTGCCTCCCGGGTTCACGCCTTTCTCCTGCCTCAGCCTCCCCAGTAGCTGGGACCACAGGCATCTGCCACCACGCCCAGCCAATTTTTTGTAGTTTTGGTAGAGATGGGGTTTCACCGTGTTAACCAGGATGGAGAGACCGTGCTTTCAATTCATTTGGGTATATACCAAAAAGTGGAACTGCTGAATCATATGGTAGCAATATTCTTGATTTGAGAAACTACCATACCATTTTCCACAGTGGCTGTACCAACAGTGTATAAGGGTTCCAATTTCTCCATGTCTTTGCCAATACTTATTTTCTGGTTTTTTAAAACACCTTTTTGAGATACTGATTTCAATTTTATTGGATATACTCCTGGAAATAGGATTGCTGATTCATATGACAGTTCTATTGTTTGTTTTTTGAGTAATCTCTATACTGTTTTCTATCTTTGACTTTTTGATAATAGCCATCCTAACTCATTATGGTTTTGATTTGCATTTCTCGGATTAGTGATGTTGAGTACCTTTACATGTACTTATTGGCCATTTATATGTCTTCTTTGGAAAAATGTCTATTCAGGATCTTTGCCCATTTATAAATTATATTATTTGGGTTTTTTGCTATTGAGCTATGTGAATTCTTTATATATTTTGGATATCAGCCCCTTTATCAGATATATGGGTTACAAATATTTTTCTCTCCTTCCGTAGGTTGCCTTCTCATTTTGTTCAGTTTCTTTTGCTGTGCACACGTTTTAGTTTGATGTAGTCCCACCCGCTTATTTTTTCCTTTGTTGCCTGTGCTTTTGGAGTCGTATTCATAAAATCTTTGCCAAGACCAATGTCAAGGAGCATTTCCTCTGCTTTCCACTAGTAGTTTTACACTTTCAGGTCTTTAAGTCTTTAATTCATTTTAAGTTGAATTTTGTATATATGTGTGATAAGGATCCACTTTCATTCCTTCGCATGTGGGTATCTTGTTTCCCCAACACCATTTATTGAAGAGACTATCCTTTTCCCGTTGAATATTCCTGACATCTTTGTTGACAGTTAGTTGACTGCGTAAGCATGGGTTTATTTCTGGGCTCTCTATTATCCTATTAGTCTATGTGTCTATTTTTATGCCAGTACCATATTGCATTGATTATTATAGCTTTATAATATACTGTGAAATCACATAGTGTGATTTCTCCAGCTTTGTTCTTCTTTCTCAAGATTGCTTTGGCTATTCAGGAACTTTTGTAGTTTCATATGAATTTTATGATTTTATTTCTATTTCTGTGAAAAATGTTATTGGAATTTTGATAGGGATTGCATTGGATCTGTAGATGACATTGGGTAGTAGTGTGTGGGAAGTAATGTCTCATTTTGGTTTTTATTTGCATTTCCCTAAAGACTAATGATTTGGGGCAATTTTTCACGTGTTTATTGACCACTTGTATATCTTCCTTGGAAAAACGTCCATTCAAATCCTTTTACACATTTTTTAAAATTTAGGTGAAATTCACATAACATAAAATTAACCATTTTAAAGTGAACAATTCAGCGGCATTTAGTACCTTCACAATATTGTACAACCACCACCTCTATCTGATTCAGAAACATTTTCATCACTCCAAAATAAAATCCCGTACCTATTAAACAGTTACTCCACATTCTTCCTTCCCACCAGCCCAGGATAACACCAATCTGCTTTCTGTCTCTATGGATTTAGCTATTCTGGATACTTCCTATAAGTGAAATCATACAATATGTGACTTTTTGTGTGGCTTCTTTCACTTATGTTTTCAAATTCTTTCAGATTGTAGCATGTTTCTATACTTTGTTTCTTTTTTATGAATAATATTTGATTGAATGGATATACAGTCATGCATTACTTATTGATGGAGATGCATCCTGAGAAATGCATCGTTAGGCAACTTCATTGTCATGCAAACATCATACAGTGTACTTATACCAAACAAGATGGTACAGCCTACTACATGCCCAGGCTATATGGTATCACCTATTGCTCCTATGCTATAAACCTATACAGCATGTTACCATATGGAATACCATAGGCAGCTATAACACAATGACAACTATTTGTGTATCTAAACACAGAAAAGGTACAGTAGAAATACAGAATAAAAGACCAAAAAAAAGTACACCTGTATAGGGCACTTACCGTGAATGGAGTTTGCAGGACCGGAAGTTGCTCTGGGTGAGTAATTGAGTGAGTGGTGAGGGAATGTTAAAGCCTAAGATATTACTGTGCACTACTGGAGACTTTATAACACTGAACACTTAGGATACACTATATTTAAAATTGTTTCTTTCTTGGCTGGGCACGGTGGCTCATGCCTATAATCCCAGCACTTTGGGAGGCCAAGGTGGGTGGATCACCTTAGGTCAGGAGTTCAAGACCATCCTGGCCAACATGGTGAAATTCCATCTCTACTAAAAATACAAAAATTAGCCAGGCGTGGCAGCGCACGCCTGTAATCCCAGCTACTCGGGAGGCTAAGGCAGGAGAATTGCTTGAATCCGGGAGGCGGAGGTTGCAGTGAGCCTAGATCCTGCCATTGCACTCCAGTCTGGGTGGCAAGAGCAAAACTCCATCTCAAAAAATAAATAAATAAAAATAAAAACAAAATTTTTTCTTTCTTCAATAATTAACCTTAGCTTACTGTAACTCTTTTACTTTATAAACTTTTTAATATTTTGAATCTGATAACACTTAGCTTAAAACACACTGTACAGCTATATAAAACATTCTCATTCTTTATATTCTTATTCTATAAGAATCAACATTACACTCAAAGAAAATGACCATTGGAGCACTGTGGAATTCATATTTTCAGTAAGTATAATGCAAATATTCTAAAATCTTAAAAAATCTAAAATCTGAAAGTATTTCATATAAAGGATACTCAATCTGTATTTGCTTTAAAGTCTTTATCACACAATTCCTACATGGGTGTCAGCTCAGTGTTGGCAACTGTTAATGTCCTTTTCTATGCAAGTTGAAATTTTCTCAGTTCTTCACATACCGAGTAATTCTGAATTGGATTCCCAGTATTTGGAATATTATGTTGACACACTGGGTCTTGTTTATATTCTATGGAGAATGTTGGTACTTTTGTTTTAGCACACGATCCACCTAGTTAGGTTCAGGTTCAATTTTCCACAGCCTTCTGTAGGCAGCGGTTCTAATTTTTCAGAGCCTTTGTAGCGTTCTTAGGATCATACCTGCATGTGCACCACCTAGTGGTCAGTATAGGATCTATGCGGTGGTCTATTGGTTAATTCTGTTCTAAATTATGCTAATTAGGATCAGATCCATGCATGCATTGCTCAAGTATTAGCCCAGAAATTTATGAAGTTGCTTTATCATGTTCCTCCCTTTATGTGATTTCTTGGACCCCTTTTGTTCCTCCTACCAGAAACGAGACTCTAGCTACTCTCTTGTGTTCCTCCATGATTTGGCCTGCGTATACACCAAATGTTTAATAACCAAGCTTTCATTCTTTTATCAAAATAATAATAATAATAATCATTATCATTTGTAGTAACAGCAGCATCAAGAATTCTTCTAATTAATCGTTAATAGTGATAATAATAATAATGATAAACTGTCTGGGAGGAAGTACAGGTGTCCCAGAGCAAGATATCTCAGGTCTAGCACAGAGTGATACCTGAACAAAAGAGCTGGCTCCCAACCTATTCACCATAAAGTGAAGCCTCATGTTGACAAGCCAAGGCCACAAAAAATGAGCTACCACTTCACTTTTTGTTGCTTTATTCTTAAAAAGGGATAGACAAGAAAGATTTTAAAAATTAAACAAAAAAAAATTATCAGAGGAAACAGATAACTGTAAAAAACAGAAGGCAATCTAACATTTCACTATCATATCAATAAAATAAAAAAGGATGCTGTGAAATGGGAGTAACCACCAAATGTAGAAAAAACTCTTGAAAATTAAAAATGTAAAATTGCCAAAATAAAAGAGTTGGAAGATAAAATTTTAAACATCCAAAACTAGAACAAAATAAAAGAGACAGAAAATATGAGTAAAAAGAAAGAGTCATTAGGTCAATTTAGGACCTTTAACTTGTGACTGATAAGAGTTCTAGAAAGAGAAAGGGAAAAAAACGGGGAGGAATTATCAAAGAATAGAGAAAAGGATATGATATCTCTGTCCTATTAACTTAGGGGGAAAAGGAAGGAGAGAGCTATGAGAGAGGAAGCTGGTGATGCATCTCCTTCTGCTAGGACTTCAAGTCCATGAGACAGGATTACATTGGATAAATTAAGGAGAACACTGACCATGAGAACAAGGACTCCTACACTGACTACTATAACCAGCATGAGACCAGCAAGCCTCCTTTCCTTACAGTGTAGATTTATTTAAGTCATCTTCCCAATACTTCTGATGCCATCTTAGAGTGAATATGGGGAGTAACGGAAGTAACCGAAGGAATGAGAAGTCATTCCCCAAAGACCAATATAAACTAGAAGAAACTGTTTAAATTATGGAATTGGACTGAGTTACAAATAAGATTTCCTCTCTCCAGGAACTAGGTAGGTTGTGGATTGTTTTATCTGGGCATACAAAACAAACAAGCAAAAAACAACAGAGAATTGCCCAGAGCTGAAAGACAAGCACTTTCTGATTGACGTGCACAGCAGTTTGAATAAAATATCCACATTCTAACTATATCATAGTTAGAAAATCATAGAAAATTTCACATCAAGAATAAAGAGAGATACCTAAAAGCTGTCAGAGAGAGAGGGGAAAAAATGCCCTACAAAGGCTTATCATCAGTAACATTGGATGTTTAAAAACAATGCCTTCAAAGTTATGAGGGGGAAAATTTCCACTTCGAATTCTTTATCTAGTAAGGTTATTAATTAAGAATAAAAACATTTCAGACAAGCAGAACTCAGAAAGTTTAGCTCAAATACACACCATTCTTAGGAAGTTACTAGAGAGTCTTTTCCAGCAAAATGACACAGTGAACCAAGAAAGATAACATAAAATCCAGATCACAATGGATCCAACCCAGGAGAATAATGAAGGAAAGTCCCAGAATGTCAGCGGTGCAGTAGGCCTAGAGAAGATACCAGATCAGGGTAAGAGGATAATGGGTTTCAAGGGAGCAATTACAGGAAAAGCAAGGATTCCAAATATTTTAATATTACTTCTGAGGATGTAGAGCTCTGGGAGATGATAAAGGCAGAAAAATAAGGGGAAAAAGCCACTCAAAACCCCATGTAAAAAACAAAAAGCTATATAAGAAAGGAAGTGGAATCATAGTACACTACACTGCTTGGTTGTACAGAGAATAATCTTTACATAATAATAACAATATAAACACTTTATTTTCTACTCTCAGAATCATCCATAGACAAAGCACAGAAAATGCAATTATGGTTACAACACAGAACATAGATGCTTACAACTGTGAAAATATAAATGCTTGGGGTAAAACTACAAGTAACAGCAGGGAGCCAAAAAATATTGTCTACTATCAATTGTTAATAGAATAAATAAGCAAACTTTAAGATTAGAAAAGTAACCAACAGAAGAACAAAAAATAGTAACATAACTACATTGAGGAGAATGGAGATGGGGTAGTATAAGTGAGCTAAATCCTCATTTGTGAGAGCAATATAACACAATAATAAATAAGAATAGAAAATATCCAAAATTGGTAAATCAAGAAAGAACATCATAAGTATATTATTTAGAGATATCAAAGTAACAGAACTAAAAGGAAAATTAGGAGAAAGAAGTGGTTCCATCTGAGGAGTGAAACTATTTATTATAAGCCCTTCTGTACCATTCAATATTTTTATGCATATGCATGTATTAGTGTGGTGAAAATTTTAAAAATTAATATTTATTGACTAGGTATTTATCTATTTCTCTTCCACATCTTTACACAAATCATAGCATACTGTTCTTCTACCCTCCATTTTCCATTTAACAAAATATCTTGGAGATATTTGTGTATTACTACCAAGCTTCCTCGCTTTTTTTTTAACGGCTGCATTTTATTCCATTATATGAATGTATTATAATTTATTTAATCAGTTCTGTACTGATGAGTATCTGTTTTTTCCCAATTCTTTGACATTTCAAACAATGCTACAATAATAAATTGATAAATATTACAGGAAAAAAGGTAATACAGTATTTGCTTCTATCTCCCAATTAGACAATGAATGAACATGGCATATAGTAGGTACTCAATTAAGATTTGCTATGGCCGGGTGCAGTGGCTGACACCTGTAATCCCAGTATTTTGGGAGGCCGAGGCAGACGGATCACCTGAGGTCAGGAGTTCGAGACCATCCTGGCCAACATGGTGAAACCCCGTCTCTATTAAAAATACAAAAATTAGCCACACGTGGTGGTACATGCCTGTAGTCCCAGCTACTCAGGAGGCTGAGGCAGGAGAAATGCATGAACCCAGGAGGTGGAGGTTACACTGAGCCGAGATCACACCACTGCGCCCCAGCCTGGGTGACAGAGTGAGACTCTGTCTCAAAACAAAACAAAAAAAAGATTTGCTAATTTGGATTGAACTGGATTTCAATAAGGAAATGGATCTATGCAAACATTTAAATCAAGTTTATGACACAGCAAAGACAAGAATCTATACAAATCTAGTACTCTGCATGTTCAGTCTTTGATTTATGATTTACCAGAGAAAGGAAAAATAGTTACGATAAGTGTACAAAAGGAAACGTCAGGCAGGACTGTGGTGATGTAATTACAGTGAAGAGGCTGCTCATATGACCCTAGCTTCCTAGGTCCCCAATATCCAAGCTGCTAAAGAGATTCTAACTCATCATAGAGCTGTAAATGAGTATAAACAAAAAGGCAGAGTTCTTAGTGTCTTACCAGTGAAAGGAATAAAATGAAACAAAACAATAAATTCCCTGAATTGGAGATTAGCCCTCCAATTACACACATAAGTCCCTCTCATACTTACTCTGAACTCTTTTGGGCCTGTATGGATTGGAAGCAAGTGTAGAGTACCCGGCCAGTCTATCAAAGGAAAAAAGAAAGAAAGAAATATCACACAAAGAAAGATTAATATTGAGAAAGACCCCAAAGGTCCCTCTAGAAGCAGAAGGTTAAAAGAGATTCCAAAGATGGAATATGCCATAAATTAATTTCTATAAAAAGGATCATATGCTCAGTCAACATAAGATGGTCACAACCAAACATCTGCTCATGTAACAGCAGGGAATTGTTAACAAACACAAGAACCAGGAACCTAAGAACCTGAACATTCAAACTGCCATCCTGAAAGCTGACAAACTTATTCAACAACTACTTATGATGACAATAAATAAATAAATGCATGATGACAAGGTTGAAAGCATTTCAAATGATGTATAAAGTTCAAGGTACTGAACTTTAGTGTTTCTGGAAAACTGATTTTATGAAAAATATTCATTATTAACACAGATTCTGAGAATATAACTAATGCACTAAATAAGACACTATTGGTATTCTTAGCAGAATTCATATCTACAATGTTAAGTAGTAATTTTCTTTTTGTTTGAACTGACACATATTATAACCTCTTGACATGAACATAAAATTCAAACAGAATTCAAATAAAGAATGGCAAGACTGGCCACTGATCAAACTGTTTAACCTCTCTGACCTTCAGTTTGTTCATTCATAAAATGGGAATAATACTCCTTCTGGGGTTTGTCAGGGTTACAGCATATTTACGTAAAGCACCTAATAAGTACATGCCATACAATAGGTGATAAATGGTAGCTGTTACTATTAGTAGCCATCAAACTATATTCAGCATCCAACCACTTCTCATTATCTTCACTCTTACCACCATGAGCAAACCTCTATCATCTCTTGTCTAGATTACAGCAATATCTTCCTAACAGGTTTCACTGATGCCACGGATTCCACCCCCACCCTCTGCCCACTGTTCCGTCTACACAGAAGCCAGAGAGATCCCATTAAAACATAAAGATCTGGACCTTGTTTAGGACAACTAAATGAGTTATCATTCAAACTGGGACACTTCCAAGAGGGAAGGACACTAGGATAATAGGGTAAAACTGGGACTGACAGAGGCAAACTGGGATGTATGGTCATGGTCTTCCTCACTCTGCTGCAGCCACACCAACTTCCTTGATGTTTCCTGAACATGCCACACTCACCTTAGGGTCTTTGCACTGCCTATTTCCTCTGCCTGGAACGTTCTTTCCCCAAGAAATCCACAAGATTTGTTCCCTCACCTTCTTCAGGTCCTGACTCAATGACCCTTTTCATTGAAACCTTTCCTGGCCATCCTATTAAAATTGCAAAGAGATTTTTCTCTACTCTGTGTATACACACACACACAGACCACACACACACACACACACACACACACACAATACCTTTGTGTTCTTATCTTCTATGAAACAGGAAAAAATAAGTCCTACAAAGCCTTGATCCATCATCTGGTACATGGCTTGTGTGCGAACATCTGAAAATAAATGAAAATTTAAAAATCTTCGGTCAATAAGCTGTGTCTCACAGACTTAAAGATTTAAAGATAACAGCGACATATAATCTTCCTAGGATTCATATTGTACAGGCAAAACAGGAATATATCCTAAGGACGATGTCAAAGTAATTAGGGTAATACTATCGAAAGTCTGCCATTAAATAATAAAACTTATTAATAACTCTAACCTGCCTAGCCCAAGAGTAGCTCTGCTATGGAATATGGTATAGAAAGAGAAATTAAAAATTTCAGTTACCCCAAAACTTGATAATTTCCTCCATGGAGAGTCAAAGAAAGGCTGTGGAAGGAGAGAAAGTATTTCCTAGAAAAAGCCTTTTGATGGACAGCTTCTAGGAAAGTGAACATATTTATTAGGCTTGCTACTAAAGAATAGAAGTGTGGAACAATTACAGAGGAAGCCATTGTATGGAAGTGGTTGTGATATAAATTCAACATTCCAGAGAGTAGAAACCCCTCCTATATGGTTACTTGATTTTTTTCTTAATTCTGCTTGATATGGTTACTGAACTTTTGAAAAGAGATGATAAACAGGCACCAAATAACAACATTAGAAAGGATTAAAATATTAAATGCCAAAAACGGCCGGGCGTGGTGGCTCATGCCTGTAATCCTAGCACTTTGGGAGGCCGAGGCAGGCGGATCACCTCAGGTCGGGAGTTTGGGACCAGCCTGACCAACATGGAGAAACCCCTTCTCTACTAAAAATTCAAAATTAGCTGGGTGTGATGGTGCATGTCTGTAATCCCAGCTACTTGGGAGGCTGAGGCTGGAGAATCGCTTGAACCTGGGAGGCAGAGGTTGCAGTGAGCCGAGATCATGCCATTGCACTCCAGCCTGGGCAACAAGAGCAAAACTCCGTCTCAAAAAAAAAAAAGCCAAAAACTAAACAGAGGCTAAATTTAGTTTTCAGACCATTGTTTATAAAGGATACAAAAGATCAGGTGTCACAGTGAAGCACTGCAGATTACAGTTTTGCCCAATGGCTTACATTCACTTAGTTTGGCAATCTGTTCTTCAACATTCTTTGTGTGTGTACCTTTTTGATCTGGATTTTGACTTCTCCCCAATGTCCTCCCAAGTAAAGACTGAGACCAAACAGTACCCAGCAATGAGTACAAAGGAAAAAAATGGTCTCTGTACTGCTATATGACCTTGGTAAAATTATTGGTTCTGTTAAGCCTACTTCCTTATCAGTTAAATGAGAATAAACATCATCCCTTCTCTCATAGGGTTTTGTAATTTTTAAATTGCAAAATTTTTAAGACACATCAAAGGTACTTCATAAGCATTACTTCCATTCAATTTTATCTACAACCCAAACTGCTTTTTGTCAAGGTCACCAATGATTTATTCTTGGTCTTCAATTTACCTGATCTCAGCTGATCACTGCCTTCTTGAAACACTGTCTTCACTTCGCCTCACGTTCCCACTCTTCCTACTTGTCTCTAACTTCCTGTCTCCGTTGCCGGATCCTTCTCATCTTCCCACTCCAAATATTGGTGTGGCCCAGGCTCAGTGTTCAGTCCTCTTTGGGGGATTTCATCTAGTTTTGTGGCTTCAAATCTACACCAGCCACTCCCAACTCCTGCCCAACAAACTCTAGTCCCAGAAATCCAGAACCATAGATCTAAGTTGTCGTCTGACAGTTCAACTTGGTTGTCTTAAAACAATGCTACTGAGAGTATGTCTCACGTAAGCTCAGTACCTCCACCCTGGCGCCTGCCAAAGCGAGCCGACCCTGCCCGTCCTCCACTGGCTACCAAGAGTCCCCGACCTTGGGCCCCCAGAGGCTCAGACTGGCCTCGGTCACCCCCCCGGGGGAGACCCTCGTACTCCCATCTTCCCCCGTGGGAAGGCGTATTCTTCTTCTCACCGGCGAAGCTTCTCCGGGTGGGATCATTCTGGCACCCCGTCCTAATGGATGTACCCCGTCTGAGCATTGTCTACCCCTTGGGAGACCACTTGAGCTCCGAGGGACCCACTCCAGCCACCGCTGCCTGCGAGGAGCTGTCATCCTATGGACACTCATTCTCATCTCAGCAGCCTCGGACCCTGCACCACTCACCCTTCCCGACCTCGGCATCTACTCAGAAATTCTCTCAGGCATTCTGCTTCCCATCCAAACACAACGCTATCTACCTCTGCTGGCCACCTCTCAGCCTTTCCTGCTCTCTAAGTGAAAAGCCCGTTGGTGCCCTCAGAACAGCCAAAGACTTATTTCAGAAGCCTCCAACAGAGGTATGAGATGCTTTAATGACATCGGAGCATTAGCCTGGCCATCTTTGGGATATAATGGGTAAGAACAGCTGCTGCTTGCTATATGTTTTTGACGATCAGCTATATAAAGTGGAGTGAACCTTCAGAGCCAATTATTTGACCAACACTAGGGCAATTCGAGAACAGGGATGGGGGTGCTTTGCAAGAGGCTGCCTGGTTTGAATACGCGACTGCCCAGTCCTGCTTTGAGGAAGCCGAGAGATTGGGAACGCCTTTACTCTGGTTTTTAAGAGCTTTAATCCAGTTCTTACACAAGGATCCACCAGATGGCGCTGTGAGCAGGGGCTTCTCCTGGTTTCCTAAAGAAAGGGCCGGCCAGGCGCGGTGGCTCACGCCTGTAATCCCAGCACTTTGGGAGGCCAAGGCGGGCAGATCACCTGAGGTCATGAGTTTGAGACCAGCCTAGCCAATGTGGTGAAACCCCCTCTCTACTCAAAATGGAAAAAAAAATTAGCTGGGCGTGGTGGCGCACGCCTGTAATCCCAGCTACTTCGGAGGCTGAGACAGGAGAATCGCTTGAGCCCAGGAGACGGCGGTTGCAGTGACCTGAGATGGCGCCATTGCACTCCAGCCTGGGCAAGGAAGGGACGGAGGGAGGGACAGAGGGAGGAAGGGAGGGTGGGCGGGCAGGTGGGGTTCTCTACAAGACTGGGTACACAATGTGGACATGGCGTGCATGTTGCTGTGAAAAGCCACTCTGGACACTGTGCTTTCTCTCGGACATGCCTTCTGACCAGATATGGCCTCCTCAAAGGATGCAGATGCCACTGTGATCAGCATGAAGTTTCCCAATGGGGCGGCTGTTAGCTTGGATATCAGCCAGCACCGGACAGACAGCTGTGACCACAGACGGGACGTTCATGATTCCCAAGGTGTGTTGCAGATGAATAATCAGAATTCCTTGGGCATGACCAGGCAGGGTATGTCCTATCCCTCTGCTCCCAGACCCAGGCTGGCCGCTACCAAAACTCATATCGAGAGCGCTTCAGACATTTTGTCTGAAGAACCCTTAAAGGGAAAGAACCTCCTGAAATCACCAAAGAGCAGTTCCTCGGAGTCATTCAGGTAGCTGTCATGGCAAAGCAGTCCTGGGGGAACCAGGCAGCCATGGACCTACCCAGCAAATTGGTAAAGATCTCCGTGGTCAAGAGAGAAACTCTGTAAACCGCCCCAAGGCTCAAGCCAAGACCCTGCTTGAGATCCGATTGCCTGTTTCACTTCTCCCTGTTACTGAGAGAGGGAGGTGGAACTTTCTGGTGACATTATCCTCACCGGAAATAAAGAAAGGAAAGCAATAGGAAACCATGTATGTTTCATTACAGGTGTAACCAAACTCTTCAGGATGTGACTTCAGACCCAGGAATAAAAAGTTGGAGGTCCCTTATCTGTTTTCTGTTGAACTCAGGCCTGGTACATGAGAGATGCTCTTTTGGTCAGTTTCCTCTGGTTGGGTCTCTCAGGAAGAAAGCAGGTTAGGGACTGGACCACATAAACTGACCTGGAAACCAGTGGATTCAGCTTTTCTGTATGGCAAGTAAGGCAGAGGGCTGGTTAAGCTGTAAGTTAGACTAAATGTCACATGCACTGGGCCCCTTTGTGGGCAATTACACAGGTATTTAAGAAACAGTTTTCTTGAAGAATCTGTAATTTTGTGCACAGTGATATTACACAGCACCATTCCTAAGAAATATGATGAAATAACCATATGTAGTATTAAAAACCCATTTTATTATTCTTGCCTGAAATAGACATTCTCTTTTAATGTCAGTGGAGGAATGAACTGAAACTGCTTTCCCCCCAAGGGGACGTGGAAACATTTCAGAAATAGGCCTTCTCATTTCCTTTTAGGAGCTACGTGGCGAAAATGTTCCTATGAAGTGGCAGACCTGCTCTGAATCCAGCCTATCTTTCCAAAATTACATGTGGAGGCCACTGGAAATGTTCTTAGCCTTAGCCTCCGGAGTAGCTGGAAATACATGCATGCATCACCACACCTGGCTAATTAAAAACAAAATTTAAGAGACAGAGGCTCGCCATCTTGCCCAGGATGGACTTGAACTCCCAGGCTGAAGCAATTCTCCCACCTCAGTCTCCCAAAGTGCTGCAATTACAGGCAGGAGCCACTACACCTGGCCTATCCTACTTTAAAAAAACTTTTTGGGGCTGGGCGTGGTGGCTCATGCCTGTAATTCCAGAACTTTGGGAGGCTGAGGCGGGTGGATCACGAGGTCAGGAGATCGAGACCATCCTGGCTAACATGGTGAAACCCCGTCTCTACTAAAAATGCAAAAAATTAGCCAGGCGTGGTGGCAGGTGCCTGTAGTCCCAGCTACTCGGGAGGCTAAGGCAGGAGAATGGCGCGAACCTGGGAGGTGGAGCTTGCAGTGAGCTGAGATCGTGCCACTGCACTCCAGCCTGGGCGACAGAGCCAGACTCTGTCTCAAAAAAAAAAAAAAAAAAAAACTTTTTAAACAAAGATATTAGAACTCAC
The DNA here is from genome assembly GCF_009828535.3 of Hylobates moloch. Taxonomy (NCBI): domain Eukaryota; kingdom Metazoa; phylum Chordata; class Mammalia; order Primates; family Hylobatidae; genus Hylobates; species Hylobates moloch. The sequence continues at coordinate 133,206,949 of NW_026652282.1, forward strand.
CTTAGTGCTAGAAAAAAAAATTGAGCAGATCTTAAAATGAGGAACATAACTACAGGTACATGTCTCCTTGGATAAGCATTTACAAGTAAAATAAAATGAATATAAGAATAACTTCTACAAACAGTACCAAGTCTTGAGAGATTTATGAAATAGTCTGCACTATTTAAATCACTTATTTTTCTTTTGCAAACGTGTACCGTATAGGTAAAATTCAGGTACGTTAAGTGTGTGTATGACGTAACTGAACTATATCTCTTTCCCCATCACCAAACCTATGTTTCCTCCTCCACTTCCTACTTCCATGAATACAATTCCCACTTGTTCAATCAAAGTGAGATGCTGTAGAAATCCTAGGCTCTAGACTCATATAAACTCAATTCAGATACTGGCTCTGCTACTTACTAGCCATCTGGACTGGGTATTTCAGCTCTGTCAGCTTAGTTTGTTCCCCCAAAAGTCACATACTCCTCGTGATTAGCTGGGAAGTATTTCAATAAGTAGAGAGTACCTGACAGTGTCAATGTTTTATAAGATGGGATTTTAAAATGGTCACTAGATTTTCAACATGGATACCATTGATGACTCTAGCAAGATCCACTTATAATAGAAGCCAAACTAGAGTGTTTTTGTTGTTTTCCTCAATGTGAAGTATGAACATAATTTGAAAGCTCCATGAAGGCAGGGACCATGTTTCTCTCATTCATTATCTTCAGCACTTTGACACATGGTAGACACTCAAATTTGTTGGAAGAAATAATGATGGGAAGAATCCAGTATAGTGGAAAAGTATGTAGATGTGTAAAACAGAGGGGCAAAAAAACAGTGTAAGGTTCTTGAGAATGTAGGAGGCAAAGATAAAATAGGAGGGAAAAAGGGAGGAGAGGCACAGTGACAAGTACGTGAATCAAGAGAAACAGATGAAATTCCTTTCTAATGGTTCCTGTTTTCTCTATTAAAGTGGGAAGCAATGTTAGATAACATTGCTGAATGTGAAGGCAGAAATGGGGAATTCAGAGGTTTGAAAATGAAAGGGTTTGCCTTTGCAGAAAGTAGGAGCATACTGATCAGAGATATCATGGAACATGCACAGCTTCCCAATTTTGGAATTGGCTTTGCAGATATTATTACAAATTGGCATGGGCAAGTCCTCGGTATCTGTTCAACAAATCGACAGGCTGAGAAGAGGCTTGTTATCACCTCTTCCCATTTGACTCACATTTGTTAATTCTGCCTCATCAGTGGCATGAAAATGTTAGTGTCAGGCAGAGAAATCACGCACGTCCTGATGGGAGACGCTGAGACAGGCCTAGCACCACATGACAAAAGTGCATCACCTGAATCTAGTCATAAGTAAACAGCAGACAAAGTCAAATGGAGCAATATTCCATCTCCTAAAATGTGTATGTCATGAAAGGAAAAAAAGTCTAAGGAGACTAAAGTGACATGAAGGCTAAATGCCATGCATGATCTGAGATTGGATCCTGGATTGGAAAGAAAAAACTGCCATAAAGGACAATACTGAGTTAACTGGCAAAATGTGAATAAGTTCCGTGTAGTTTGCACAATATGATCGCATTTATTAAATGTGCTTATTTTGACAATTGCACTGTGGTTATGTAAATAAATACCCTTGATCTTGAGGAATACACAATGAAGTATTTAAATGTAAAGGAGCATCCTGTCTGCAACTCACTCTCAAATGCATGTGTGCACATGTGCATGTGTGTATGTTGGAGAGGGAGGGAGAATATGATAAAGCAAATGCGACCAAAGGTTAACAATTGTCGCATCTGGTTCTTCACACTATTCTTGAAAATTTTCTGTAAGAATAAAATTCTTTTAAGATGAAATTTTAAAGTCTTTGTGTGTGTGCTTGTCCTACCTCACCCTTGCTTTTGTTCACTGTCCCCCCACCCTCCACTGCCAACCTCAACCCAACGCCAACTCACTTTATGTTCTTTTGAAGGAATGAATACATTCTGAAAGTGGGTCATCAAGTTCTTCTATTTCAACTAGTTTCCATTCCTTACATGTAAAACTTTATCCTGTGTACATGTACGTCGCTATGGTAGGGCACATAATTCAGCCTCATTAGAGTTTCCTTAGTTACTACGCCTTTTGTTATAGAATGACCTATCTTCTCTCACTTACCCTTTAGCTGATGATGGCTGCTCTTGATTTTCCCCACACAGCTTAACCTAGCTTGTTAGTTTTTGTTCAAGTCTTTAGGTTTGCAGCTTGCCTTTAATAACATCTTATTCTTCCTTTTTCCTAATCCCAAGGCTTCTATTTTTATAGGTGCTTCCCCTGTTTATATTTACAGGTACAAATGTTCTATATGGACTATATCTCATTTCTTCTTTATCACGTTACTCACTGTTTTCCCTTTTAGTACTCTGTTTTCCCCCCAACAAAATCATTAAGGTCTAGGACAGCAGGAGCCATGACTTTATTATTCCTGAAGAATCATTTTATGGAATGATCCCTTTAAATTATGTTCAAAACAGTGTTACCTAGCCCACTGGAACTTAACCTAATTGCACTAATTACCTTATAAAAAGCACTGAAATGGTCACATCACTCTCCCTCACCAACTAAAATTATACCTTTCCTTTAACAGAAAAAAAGATTTCACTTTGTCACTTGTCATTCTTTACCACAGCTTGGAATTCTTTTCCTATTAAAGGTAGTTTTTATTCATTGCTCACTTTTTCTGAGGTTTGCAATGCAATACAATGCCTCTGTTAGACTCAATTCTTTTTTTCCCATTTATTTACTTTCTTAAATATTAGTTTTAATTGACAAATCATAATTGCATACATTTATAAGGTACTACTTCTTAAAAGGCTGTTTGGAGATAAGTGTGAATGCCAGCTCAGTTGAGCAATTATTTTTCTTTAATTGTACCCATAGTTCCATTACTGTACTTTTTCTTTTTTTTGAGACAGAATCTCGCTCTGTCACCCTGGTTGGAGTGCAGTGGTACAATCTCAGCTCACTGCAACCTCCATCTCCCAGGTTCAAGTGAATTCTCCTGCCTTAGCCTCCCCAGTAACTTGGATTATAGGCACCCGCCACCATGCCTGGCTAATTTTTACATTTTTAACAGAAACAGGGTTTCACCTTGTTGGCCAGGCGGGTCTCCAACTCCTGACCTTAAGTGATCTGCCTACCTCATCCTGCCAAAGTGCTGGGAGTACAGGCGTGAGCCACTATGCCCGGCCTGTAAATATTTTTGAGATCTCAGGTGACAGACCTGACGTGTCCTCATTGTTAATCCTTTGAATATTGTCTGCCCTTCAATATAGATATTTCATATACTCTCTCCATGTCCTTGAGAGTTTTAAAAATAAATGCTTTGGCGTCTTTCTTTTATTGTTCATTTTATAGGTGAACAGCTACCATGTTAAGTGTGGAACAAGGTGTCGTATACATGATTTTCATACACTACTCTTAACAACTCTGAGACTATGTTCTTTTCTGACAGACAAGTTCAAATATTTTCTCGGCCGGGCAAATTTGGGGCCGGGCTCGGTGGCTCACGCTTGTAATCCCAGCACTTTGGGAGGCCGAGGCGGGCGGATCACGAGGTCAGGAGATCGAGACCACGGTGAAACCCCGTCTCTACTAAAAATACAAAAAATTAGCCGGGCGTGGTGGCGGGCGCCTGTAATCCCAGCTACTCGGAGAGGCTGAGGCAGGAGAATGGCAGGAACCCGGGAGGCGGAGCTTGCAGTGAGCCGAGATCGCGCCACTGCACTCCAGCCTGGGCGACAGAGCGAGACTCCGTCCCAAAAAAAAAAAAAAAAAAATTTTCTCAACTAGTAAGTGACTGAAACAAGATGCTAACAGTGACCTAGTCTCCAACTAAATCAAAGCTGGTATTCAAAGCATATTCTAATACTTGTTCAGGTAGGCTCTCTATACTCTGGACTCCAAATCTATTTTGTCTTGAATTATTTGCACATGGCTCCTTAATCATTTCATAATTTAGAGTTGATTTTTTTCAGTTACTTTCTGCAATATCCCTTTTTTTTTCCTAACTGCTATGAAGATTGAAATGTTCTCACTACTGTTACTGCTGCATTACAAACTCCTACCTGGGTTCTTGTTTAATGGCTCAGATCTTCTCCCCCGAGAGAATTCAATTATTCTCTGAACTCTGAAACTTTCTGGGTGCTCTGCTTCAGATACTTATAAGGTATTTTTCCTTAAATTCGTAGGGAATTTCTTTTTACCACCAAATTTTATGTATTTCTTTCCCACTGTAACTTATTACTATAGTGAAAGTAATTGGTCATTAGTGGCTGATCCCACTACCATGGTAAAAATTTTAGGCCAATCTGATTTCAGTGTTGACAATGACAGGAAAACAAATCACACACTGAATTTTTTCAGTGACATTAAGGCTTTACAGGAATATATTAATAGTTATAAAAACAACTTTATTGGGACATCAGTGAGCCAATTAAAGAATCTGAATAAGGTCTGTAATTTAAATAATAGTATTATATGAATGTTAATTTCCCAATTTTTATAAATGTACCATGGTTATGTAAGAGAATTTCTTTGTGTTTAGGAAATTCATAGTGAAGAGTAGGGGTAAAAGGTACCATGTCTGCAACTTAATCTAATACTTCAGGAAAAAATTATCTTCAGACACACACGTATATACATATATGTAAAAGAGAATGATACAGCAAACGTTGCCAAATGTTAAAATTTGGCAAATCTGGGAGAAGGTAGATCTGTCATCTCCCTTATTCTAAATCAGTATTTAACTGAGGGTGTTCAACAATATCCCCACCTAACACCTATTCCCAGAGGTTGTTACAGTAGGTCTGAGTTAGGGTCCAGGAAAGATTAATTTGGGGCAGGCACATTTTATGAAAGCTTTCTCAGGTGATTCTGAGAAACATCCTCACCCACCCAAGACTGAGAACTAATACTGTATTTCTTAGGACCACTCATGTTTCATTAAAGTCTGGGACTGTACCACTGATGATTTTTTGCCATTCGTATCACAGTGTAGATGAATATAGAACTTGCTATCAACTCAAACCCATATGACTAGTAGTAGCACAGTGGGAAGAGCAGACTTGGGAGTCAGACCTGGGTTCTAACCTCAGCTCTGCCACTTACTTAATTCACGTGAGTCTTTGTTTATCCTTCTGTGCAATGGGGGTAAGATCTCTAACTCACAGGTTGCCACAAGGATTAGAGAAGAAAACATTTGTAAACCATTAGCACATAGTTAAGTGCTCGTGAATATTATTAGTTCACTCTCCCCAAGTTATTCTCCTCCTTTCTGGAGAGGCAGATACGGACAAAAAAACCACCATGATTCTCAAAAAGGGGTAAAGGTAGAAAGAAAGCAATTTAGTTACATTACATTGATTAGAAGGGTAAAGATGTATATTGAGAGCCCCAATGGACTATACGTAAACAGCAACTGTAAAAACCAATTTTGCAAAATTTACCCTTTAATATCTTTTAGTCTGCAGAATGGGAGTGTCCTGGACAGTAATGATATTCAGCAATCAGCAATTTTCAGTTAACAGTTTAATTTTTTTATATCAACTGACAGACTTATTAAAAACAATCAATATGACATAAATCATTACTTTTAATACATAATAAAATAAATCAAAATAATGACATCTGCTAAAGGACAGTCAAATTTTGGTTTAAAATAACCATACCCTATGTAATGGAGAAGGAAACATGATATTAGTTTCTGAGAACAATAAACACTGCAACCCTATGATACTTACCAACATGTGAAGGCCAAACAGTTATATGAGGATGGGAATGATACCAGCCCACAACTCTCATGGGGCGGCCTGTCAGTTCAGCCAACCTGTGTGTCTGTCAAGGTACTTTCAAAATGTGGCAACAAAATTTATGATGCTAATAAGGGCTGAGAAAGCACCCTGAAGTTTAAAATAAGCTTATTACAATTTAATGGCAACAAAAGAATGAAATAAGGTTAATGCTGAGTTTCCCATAATGCCCATTTAAAGCCAAAATTTCTAAAACTACTTACATCCTCAAGTTTAATTTAGCTGATGTTTCATCACTCGAATCCTTACCACTGTGCTATCTGAAAAGCTTTTCTAAATCTTCAGAAGTTGCCACTTTCAAGACTGCTGCTATTATCCTGTAAAATGCTGATTACTTTTCCTGCAAATTATTATATTAAAATATAATAATCCTTTTTATACAACTAAGTCTGAGAAACAATATTTCTAAGATATATTTTCAAGTTTTCAAATGCCAAGAGAAACTATTTAACTTCTCTTAGCCCATTTCTTCAGCTGCAGACTGAGGCAGGGGAATAATGTTTCAGAGCAGTGAAGAGTAAGTGCAATAATCCACACACGGTGTTTAGTACAGTGCCTGGCAAACACCTAGTAAGTGCTTAACAAATAGTAATTGCAGCTGAAGTTTGCAGGGCAGAGGACCAGAGAGGAGAGCTGCAGAGGGATAGCCTGCATATCCGCACTTGAAGGTCCCACTTGAGCCTTCAGCAGATGACTCATGAGCGGAAGCATGTGAGGAAACTACCGGAGGCCAGGGAAAGGATCCCTGAAGAAAACAAAAGTGGGATGGGGATCAGCTTCATATTCACTTATGAGGCGCCGGCCAGGACACTCAGAATCATACTGAAACAAATCACAGGAAACAAATGCCCCATTTGATCATTTTGGGGTTATATTTAACATGAAACATTGCAATCAGTTCCCAGCATTGCATTTTTTGAGAGGAAGTCACAAAAGAGAATCTCTCAAGAGGATAGAGACCAAGATAGTAAATGGCCTAGAAATTAAATGATACTAGGAAAACCGGAAGGAGGGGCAGGGAGGATTGGAGAGAAGACTAGGGAGGAAGATGGAGGGGACTCCACACACGGTTCATTGTCACAGGGTTTGACCCTGAGATCTTTTGGCATTTAGGAGCAGGAATGTCAGAAAATTTCTAATTCTTCCAATAAAAGCCACTCAAAAGGAGAAATAGAGAGAAATTCTAATAACCAAACAATTGGATCTAAGGGAAGAAAATTTGTGAAACCACCTAAAGCAGGATGACTGCAGCAAGCAGCAAGGCGGCCCAGGAACCCCAGAGCACATAAAAGCTTCTATTGACCAGTAAGGATATCTCTGCCTCTGTTGAAGCTGCAGACAGCTGCTCTGGAGAAATTTCTACTCGGTCCTTCCTCTTATCAGAACGTCGTAAGATGATGACAGAATGAATGTGAACAATTCTGACGGCATCAACCTAAAGGAAAATGCACAGAAATGGTTACTTATGGCTCTCTCCAATAACACACCCCCCTTCAACTATAGAATTGCATTTTATTATAATATCAGATAAAATATTCCATTTTAGAAAACTGACACTTTTCTCATGAATAATGAAATGTTTCAAATAAAAGACACCCAACCTCAATATATACATTTCAGACACAAAAATATAAAATATATATACTAATATTTAGATCAAGGAAGGACTTTTAGGATGATCAACTAGTAATTATTTGACTTACAACTATGTACAAAACAGTGTATCACACAAAGGAATATAAATCAGAGTGCTGACAAAGGGTTCAATGTGGTAATGACACGGTTGAGTGGCAAGTTGTCATTCATGAAACTCCACTAAGATAATGTAGTAAGTCAATGCCATAGGAGCTGATACAGCTGGGCTCTGTGTCCCCACCCAAATTTCATCTCAAATTGTACACCCCACGTATCAGGAGAGACACCTGGTGAAAGGTGATTGCATTGTAGGGGTGGATTTCCCCCACACTGTTCTCATAATAGTGTGAGAGTGAGTTCTCAGGAGATCTGGTGGTTTAAAAGTGTGGCACTTCCCCCCTCACTCTCTCTCCTACCACCATGTAAGATGTGCCTTGCTTCCCCTTCACCTTCCACCATGATTATAAGTTTCCTGAAGCCCCCCCAGCCATGTGGAACTGTGAGTCAATTAAACCTCTTTTCTATATAAATTACCCAGTCTCAGGGAGTTTTTTTTTTTTTTACACAGTCTCACTCTGTCGCCCAGGCTGGAGTGCAGTAGTGCAATCTCAGCTCACTGGAACGTCTACCTCCTGGGTTCAAGCGATTCTCCTACCTCAGCCTCCCCAGCAGCTGGGATTACAGGCACACGCCACCATGCCCAGCTTTTTGTATTTTTTGGTAGCTATATTGGCTAGGCTGGTCTCAAAACTCCTGACTTCAGGCCCGCCTCGACCTCCCAAAGTGCTGGGATTACAGGCATAACCCACCGCACCCGGCCTCAGAGAGTTCTTTACAGTGTGATAACAGACTAATACAGGAGCTCAGAGGAAAGAACTCACTTATATTAGAAAAGTAATCTTTTACATAAGCAGAATATGAATCTAAAAAAGAAAAAATCTTCATAGAAAAGGCAGACAAGTGTATCCATTCCTTGATTACTGTGGGAAGTTGGGGGAACAGATTTTCTACAGGTGCCGAATGGAAGTAGTAAACTGTAAATGAGGTGTCTGGGAGACAACTTAGCCAACTGATTTAGATACAGAGCTTGAGGTGAAATGGCAGATGGCAAAGCTAAGAAAGTTGGAGTGAGAATGTACGAGACCTCAAATGCCAAGCCATAATTTGCAGGATGAACTCGAAGGAAAAAAAAATATTTCAGATAAACTGTACATGAAGTACTGGGCTAAGCAGATGGCAGAGATGGAAGAAACAGATTTGAGACCCATTAAAAAGAATGAATCTACAAGATTTGGTAGCTTATGGACCATGGGTGATGGTGGACAAGAAACGGTCAAAGAGGACTCTAAAGTTTCAAGGTTGAAACTAGGTAGAACATGTGAGGCAGATCTAAGTTTAGAAAGGGTCAGGAAGGAAACAAGATGAGCTTGTTTTCAGATGAGATAATCCGGGATGAGAGATCTACAATATGGCAATTTTTAGCAGGCAAGTGGGATTATAGCTTAGACTCAAACAGAATCAATGCAGGAATCAATAAAGCATTTATGAGTGGACAAAAAAGGAGTGGAGAAAGGGAGCAGAGGCCTTGGCCTGAATCAAGGGGAGTGGCCACATTTAGTTCGGGGAAGAACAAGAAGGGCCAGGGAGGAAGACAAAGAAGGCAAAACCAGAACAATGAAACGGTACAAGAGTTTCAGGGGAAAGAGTGGGCTTAGCATTATCAGATGTTGAAGGGACAAGGGTGAAATCTGAGAGAAGGCTTTTGAAATAAGCTATAGATTTTCACTGTGCAACAGGTCTAATTTCAGATGTGCAGCAAGTATGAAATACACAGAATTCAAAGGCAACACAAAAGAGAAAAAAGGAATGTAAAATATCTCAACATTTCTTAATATTCACTACATAT
>NW_026652282.1:133225904-133326242 GCF_009828535.3 Hylobates moloch
CAGCTATTCGGGAGGCTGAGGCATGAGAATCGCTTGAACCTGGAAGGCGGAGGTTGCAGTGAGCAGAGATCAAGCCACTGCACTCCAGCCTGGGCGACAGAGTGAGACTCTGTCTCACCCCTAAAACCCAACAATTATGATAATGCTTATTTAGATGTTTATGCCATATCTCAACTGAATAGGAGGTAAGGCGGAAACCAAAGTTCAAGGTTGTATCATTGAGGGAGCCCCGGAGTGATAATGGTAATTAATTTAAGACACGATCCGGACACAATACTGCCAAAGTCGCCATAATTTTAGGTTAACAATGACTTAGAGATTATAAGATATGAGTAAACAAATACAGTCTTACCTTGTATCATCGTTCAACTAGAGTGGGAAAAAGCAAAAAACATTATTGATCACATTACGTTTGTTTGACATATATGATGCAGATTATATGACAATTAGGTCATGTGTTCACGCACATGGTATGAAAGACTGTAGAATTACTTTAAACTGTAAACAGCTGAACTGTATTTCCTCATCCTCTTTGGCCCCTCCACAACACAATGCAGCGGAAACTTTTGCTTCCTTCAAGCCCCGCACCTTCTGTTAGGCTCTTCGATACCCTTCAAATGCTTTGGTTGATATCTCTGCTCCCTAGACAGAAGACTCGAGGCGAGGCAAGGGGCTGTAACTGTGGTCAGCTGCTGCGTCGTAATACCCGGACATCCTCATTATACTCCAGTGTCTTTCTGACCTGCCTTGCAGTTTTGGTCAACGGGGCGAAAAGCGCAGATCTAAAGAGAAGCGCCAGGCTACAGGAGAAAGGGCAAGGCTCCCGGGGCCTGTACAGACCGCCGGGGGCTCGCAGGAGACTAAACAAGTGTCAGGCGGCCAGAAGAAACCGGGATCCCCGCGACAGAGCTATGTAAAGGGTGTCCAAGGACCTAAATCGAGGATGCCTGTGGCCTCCGCAGCCCTGGGAGCTGCCGGCACCCACCCCGGGGACACATTAGGACTGCTCAGCAGGGTTCCATCCAGGCTAACAGACCTACTCACCTCCCCTATGCACAGCCCCATTACTTCCTCCTTCTCTGTGCTCAGAGCGTGGTTGAGGCAAACGAGGAAAGCGTCAGACTCGAGATGAACCGCCTGCACCGCCTGCACCACCTGCACCGCCATCTTGGCCCGACCCTTCTCACGTCCGCCTCGGGCCCACTTGGTCCTGACCAACCGGGTGCTGCGGCGCAGCCTCCCCAGCGCCCCGCGCTGTGCGCTCCGCCCAGGCCTGGCCTTCGGCGCGCGGGTTCCTCGGGGGCGGGGCTTAGGGAGCGGGCGGGGCTGTGGGGGCGGGGCTGTGGGGGCGAGGAGGGGGCAGCGGGCGCGAGGCTGGCGCGCGGGGGCGGGCCTTGGGGCGCGGGGGCGGGGCCCGCCCAGCAGCACCTGGGAAACGCCCGCGCGGTTTGGGGCAGGCGTGGCCGTCGGGGCGGAGGGCGGTGGCCGGCCGCGGTCCGGGCGTCAGGCCGGGCGGCGGGGGCGGCAGGGAGGCGGCGCTCTGGGGCCGCAGGCGGACGTACTCTGTGAGCGGCGCCCGGGCGCCTGGGCAGGCGCCTCCCGAGTACCGGCGCCCATTTTGCCCGCCCGCTAAGGAGACCCGTGCGCGGCCTACACGCTTGGGGGACAGCCCTTTAAGACGACATCTCCGCGAACGCCGGCCTCTTGAGCCAGGGGGACGCTCTTTTGAAAGTCAGTCCCAAAACAGTTAAGGTTTTATTTTATTTTGTTTTATTTCCAAGTCACAGCCCCCGAATCTCGTACAACTCTCCCTGGACCACTTCCGGTTGCCGGCCCGCGCCTCATAACTTCGGTTCGAGTGACCTCGGTCCGGGATGCCCCTCGGCTCACCCCGGGCTCACGTCGCGATCCTGGCTTGAGTGGCCCAGGGTGGGAGACCTGGAAGTTTTAGCCTAGCTGTTCTCAAGGCGGATTAATTAGCCCAAGAAACATTATATTCATGTGAGTAACCTTTTGCAGAAACAGTGTTATACTGTATCTGAAAAAGTATCACTCTTAAGCTTGGCTGCTGCTACTTTCTACAAAGGCTTTTAGGTAGCTATTTGTTGGATACAGGGAAGGGGAAATGGAGAACTTCAGTTTTTATTCAAGTTCGGATGTATCACATTAGGTATCCAGAATGCAAGTTTCCTCGGGTCTCCTTGTCTCGATGATATCAGACAGTAAAAATACATGTAAAAGTAATTATTTCGAGGTATGTCAAACGTGCCAAGGATAAAAGTACAGATCTTCCAACTCACGAGTCTAGGAATCACACGTGGATTTTGAAAGCGATTCTAAATCAAAGCACAATATATGCCGTGCCGCCTCCACAGCCCGTCCGTGTTCGTGTCTTTGATTTGGTTTTCTACTTTGTGTAGTTCTGAAGCCAGGCAGGTATGGCAGTACTGGAAAGGGAACATTCCCAAGGTGCTACTTGAAGTGTTGATGCTTTGCTCTTTTCTCCCAAGTCAGTTCCAACCCAAGTTTCCCCACACATAGGGTCCCCATCCAGTGCAACGATCTGTAACGTGCACGCCAGCAGCCTCCGTTTTTACCTAACGATCTGTAAGGATCACATGGCACATCTTTCTATAATTAATTTGATCATGATGAAGGTTGGAAAATTTTCGTGTGCAGTTACATTGGACCTGTCTAAATTTTCTCTTGTTTCAATTTTATATCATATGTTATTTTCAGTTACTGTTTGTGGCTAGTATGCCCCGTCCTGATGGAGCAGGAACGGCTGTTCTTATTATTATGATATTAATATTTGGTGATGGGATATAGTGCCTTTAGGCACTTTCAAGAAGAAAAATACCTTTTGTTTGTTATCGGCGGTAGTCAATCTCATATTCCAGAATGAGGTTCACTAACTTTTCTAATGCTCATGGCTGCCTTTTACAGCTCCAGGCATTTAATTGGAGTAGAACAAAATTATTAACATTTATGGCAAGCTTATTATGTGCTAGATACTAAGCATTTATATGCCTGGTACATGTAAACTGCCCCATTTGGAGTCAAGCTCAACAACTTCCCCACTGTGTGACCTTGAGCAAGTTACCTAACTTCTCTGTGCCTTACTTTTCCTCACCTTTAAGTGGGGATGATAATCTGCCCACCTCATAGCGCCCTATGAAGATTGTGAAAATTAAATGAGTCAATATATGTAAACATATAGGAAATGCTAAATAAAGACTATCGTGATTAATATGTTCCTTAATTCTCATTTTACACCTCAGGAAACTGAGGTGGAGAGACGTTAACTTGTCCAAGGTCACAAAGCTAGTAAGTGACAGACTCAGGACTCATAGACAGGCCTGGGCCTGTGTTCTTGGTAATTTCACTCATTGTAATTGGACGAGTTTATGAATTGACTTCTAATAAAATAAGTGTATTCAACTGATCAATGTTTAAAAACTGTTCATCAACCTGGCAATTAAAGCAAACTATACTTTTTTTAAAAAAAGACACAAAAGAATTTATTCTGTAAAGGAAAAATGATAGTTTTACTTAGATTACTACCTGAGGAAGCCCTTCTATCTTATATGTCATCCATTTAAAACCTAATTTACAAAATGCCTTACTAAGAAATTGTCTGTCTTGGCCAGTGTGCTCTCTGGCCCCGAAATCAAGGTGACCCTCATGGGGACAATCTCTTCTAGTGGATGATAAAGTTATGCAGTTATCTAAACATTTTTGGAATTCATTTGTATTTGCAGCTGGCAGTATTCCTTGAGTTGAGTTGCACAAGTTTATATTCCATGTATTGTATTGCACCTTGTACCTAAGTCTATGTTGAGGTTTTAAAAGATTCGTCTTAGTTCGAGAAGTCCTGAATTTTGTAAACAAGTATCATGTGCAAATAAAATGTTCTCTAGTCAAATAAATTTGGGAAATGTTAACATAAAGTTTCTTTACTGCATAACTTGCCAGAACAGTTACTACACTAATGTGCTTTATGACTCTCCAAGATTCCCAAACTTATTTGACCAAGGAAAATGTTGGGAGCAAGTTTTCTAAGAATCACATTTTTCCACTCATAAAACCTGTGATTTTATAGGCTTTGATCTGAATCCCTCTCCCTCAGCCTTTGCATTTCTCTGCTGAGGACTTTGTTCATGCTCATATGGTGACTTCTCTGTCCCTTGATCACTGCAGTTGTCTTTCTCTGGGCCTGCATGCCCTCTGAATGGTGGCACACACAATTTCAGGATACTGTGCTGAGAGGTGGTTCCCAGGCTCATCCCGCTGATGCCCAGCATGTTGACCTTTGGGTCACAGCAGCACATCACACTGCCTTTCTTCTGAGAATATTTTGTAGTGACTCATAGGCCTCTTTGTAGTGACTCAGTAACTCAGACCATCATCTCCAAACTCTTTGCCCTCTATTCCACTGGCATTATTTCCTTTTAATGTCAGTATAACCAATGCAATTTTGTTTTCCATTCAAAACAAATTTAAATGTCAACATGTTGGTTGTTCCTAGGACTTATCTATGAAGTTGAGATGGTCCTGAAACCCTTAACACATGGTTTCCACTTTTTTAAAACAGCTATTGGCCACACTTAAGTCTTTTGTGCTTGAAATCCGAATTTAATATATTTTATTTTGACATTAGTATTTACCAGGTTTTTATTTGTATTTCTCTTTTCCAAAGCTCTGGGAAGGAGAGGCAAAACAACTGTATCTGCAAATGGGAAAAAAAAGGGGGGCTTTGGAAAAAAATTATAGCCAGAGGCTTATGCCTAGAGAATCAATCTCTACCCACGTATACATAGCCAATCATGACGACCACTGTGGCGTTCGTTTGTTTCCCTTCCCTACCCACCATACATATACACCTGTTCACAGAAACATTGCTTGACCAGTACCTGGTGTAGCAAGGTACAGGTACAGACTTGGGGTGCCCAGAACTGTATCATTCCTGCTATTACACCAGGAATATTGAATATTACACCAGGCTCAGAGTCAGATGCACTCAGGGTATAATGGGTGAAGCATCTCGTTGCTCTTGACAGTCTCACTTTGAGGACTCTAACAACCACCCTCCCACGCTGCATTTCTTTTCCCACCTAATGAGAATAGGAGGTCTTTGTTTTGCGGGGCAGCTCCCCCAATGCCATATCTACTCTGGCCAAAGGTAGAAATACAGTACAACTGCGCTATAATGTTCTGAGTAAGGTCTAGAAGATTCACTCATGCAAAATGCACATCAAGTTATTGTGAGGTCCTGAAATGAGATCTGGGGCTTGGGCAGAGGATCGTTATAGAGTTTGCTTCGGGAGGTATGCTTCCTTTACACCTCTCAAATGTGCTTCTGCTCTTCTGGCTTAGGAAGTCAAAATTTAAACCTAGCCCTCTATGGAAAAATGGGCTCCTGTAACATCCTGCAGAATTATTAAAATAAAACAAGGACCTAGATGGATAACTTTCATCTGCAGTCACTCAGCTCCAAATCAGCATGATCCCCAAAGTCTCTTGCAGCTCAGAAATTCCATGAAGCTAGCTTACTTTTCCTAACAAGAAAATCCCCTTCTAGAAATGTCCATCCGCTATTTGTAAACTTTCTTAGTAAACTGATAAATAGATCATTTGCCCTTAAAACAAACTTTCAGTTTCAACTCTGAAAGACATGCATATATATCCTTCAGAATCTTACCTTTTAAAATGGAAATGGCTTGGAAGTGGCTTTTACCTGGGGAATATGGCATGCATGTGTCTGTTATACTGCCTTCCTGCCAAAATAAGTGTGTCCTTAGGCACGCTCTTTGCATATTCTATTGCTAACTACATTTTGCCAGACACTGCTTGTGAATGCAGTATGTGTGAGACCACTGCCCAGCTTCCTGTAGTGCTAGTCCTACATTTCCACAGAACTCCTCACCTAGCCAAATTCTTGAGCGCTTTGCAGTCAGCAGCACTACCTGAGGCTCTGCCTGAGTGTCACTTTAGTTGTCTTGCAGAAAGCTTCAGATGTCCTTGGTTCTATTTAGGTTGTGCAAATAGACATATATGAGGTTTGGTTCTGGTTAGTGGTTGCTAGTACCAGATCACCTTGCTTACTGGTGAGTTCATTCAAACCCGAAAAGTCACACCTGTGTCCTGTGCGCGGGTGCTGCAGGCTTAGGTGGAGAAAAGCAGGGCTAGAATTGGAACCCAAAGCCCAGAATGGCAGGAGAGGATGTGGGGGCTCCACCCGATCACCTCTGGGTTCACCAAGAGGGTATCTACCGCGACGAATACCAGCGCACGTGGGTGGCCGTCGTGGAAGAGGTAACTGTTTACATTTTGCTTATTTCTTTGATTTTGCTTTCAAGTAACTTGGTTTCTATTCCAGTCTCAATATTCTGAAGTCTTTGGTTTTATTTTTGATCATTCCTTTCCATTAGGAGACGAGTTTCCTAAGGGCACGAGTCCAGCAAATTCAGGTTCCCTTAGGTGACGCAGCTAGGCCAAGTCACCTTCTTACCTCCCAGCTACCTCTCATGTGGCAACTCTACCCGGAGGAGCGCTACATGGATAACAACTCTCGCTTGTGGCAGATACAGCATCATTTAATGGTACACATGTTGCTTAATTATTTTCCATTGTATTGGGACTCTCGTAACAGAGTACTCCATAAACTTTTCTTTTTCTGACAGGTCAGGGGAGTACAGGAGCTGTTGCTTAAGCTTTTGCCTGATGACTAACCTGGTATGTATTTCTATTTCTCCTCTGTCCTCCCCCTCTTTGTTTTGGCTCTATTCAGTTGTGGTGATTTTAATGATTTTTTTTTCCAGGTGCTGGGATTCTACGAAGATATGCTCCTTTGTTCTGTTCAGTATTTGGCAATCACTTCATCCACTACTGCAGTGCACCCACCCTTGGGCTTGGGGGGAGGGAGTGGGTTGAAAAACTGCTCAAGAAACAGAAGTTTAGCAAGGGTCATGAAGAATACTGCAAGTGAAACTGCAGAGAGAGGTTACGTAGGCAGAAAGCAAGTCAACAAAAGCACTTAGTCAGGATCCGTAACTTGAAATTGACTCCTTTGGAAATTGCCATAGAACCCTTAATGGACATCATCGGCTGGACCTGGGATCTGATGAATCCCACAAAAGTCAGCACCTTCTACAGAACAGATGCCCTGATCACCAAGGACTTGGTACTGATTTAGAGAGAAGAGAGCAGCTCCTAGCAGCATCAACATCTATTTGTCGCTTATTTGCCCTGCAGCAATTCACCTGCCTTTCCTTCTCCCACCCTGTAAATATCCTAGGTTTTGCTCCAGTGTTTCCCATCCCAGTACTGACCTAATTTGGATCTACTGAGTATTTAGAGGGCTCTGAAAAGAGATATGCATTGATGAAATTAGCTACAAAGGCTTGTGGGCCTTTTTTCTATCTGAAATCGTGTCTTCAAATTACTGGAAGTTGCTGATCAAAATTGTGGGCTCTTGAATTCATTCTCTGATTACAGATATTTTAAATAAGTTGGTTTCTATAAGAACTTCAAGAAAAACCATTTTAGCTGCTTAACTGGCACCTTTCTCAGGAAGTAATAACACCAAATATTGCTGATTCCTAGGAAAACATTTACTACTTGTAAAGAATTTCCTGAGTTAAAGTAGTTATAACAGTTTATATACATTAAAAGTAAGGTTTTAGTTTAAAAAAAAAGTCTTGGGAATAATAGCTACCATGTATTGAGTCCTTTCCAGGCACTATTGTATGTACTTTATATACTTTATCACATTTAATCCTCCTGTCAATGCTTTGAGGTAGGTATGATTCCCATTTTATATATGAGTAATAAAAAAAGCTCAAGGAGTTTAATCATTTATGAAGGGTTTCTTCTGCGAATGATAGAGCCAGGCTGCGCCGTCGGCTCCTCTAGCCTAACGTTGGTTTACAATATTCAAAAAGAGTTGATTGAATTCAAGGTTTTTTTTCCATGTAAAGCTATTTATATCTTCCAAGCCTAATGAAATGGATATTATAAAAATACAGTTGATTCATCCTATGTTTGGGAAGCGTATTTTTAGTGTAATTATTTTCCAGCAATTGTAAGGGCATACTGCTTGTCTCAGAAGAAAATTCCACATAGAGGGGCTTTAAAGTCTTTATGGAAAAAAAGGAAAATAAAAATCATTTTTCTTGTTTTAGTTTTCTGGATATGCCGCAGAAGGATCCGTGCCAGAAGCAAGCCTGTGAGATACAGAAATGTTTACAAGGTAGTATATTGTAAAATGCTTTAAAAATATTTTTTCCACTGTGAACTTACTATGAGACCAATTATTCTTTTATCTGTATTAACTCTTTTTTAAGAATGTAACGTATATGTAATTATCCTGAAGATTCTCTTCATTGTATCATCAAAGATGCAGAAAATAAAAAGTAATGTGATCAAAGCTAGGGGTTTTCACTCCAGGTGATTAGCATCACCTGGAGATCTTTAAAAACTTACCTAGAACAATTCAGACTTCCTAGGGCTAGGGTCTGGCTGGGAATCAGTCCAGAAAACTAACCAGGTGATTTTAATGCACAGCCAGCGTTGAGAATTACTCAGCTAAGGAAAAGGGTTTTTTTGTTGTTGTTGTTGTTTGTTTTTACTAAAAGGCTAGTTTTAAATTGGTTGGTAATACTTCACTGCAGCTGACAATTCACTTTTTAAAAGCAATCTGGAAGAGGTGGGGTTGAAATGACAATTGGCATTCAGGCTGCCAAAGTCATCAACTAACTCTTAAAGGCAGAAGTGAATCTCGACTAAAGCATATTTGAGGTGATTTGTCCATTTGTCCAGCTGCTAAGTTTGACCAAATGTTGGAGGATTTTAGTTTTCTAATCAGTGAATGACTATTGCCAGAAGAGCAAATAGAAAAAGCTATAAGGCTATTTGAATTTGAAAAAATTTTAATAAGTTTTCCCCACTAGTAAAGTAATAGATGGAGATGGACGGTCATGAAAATATAGAAAGGTATGAAGGAAAAATGTTCAGAGTTCCCCCAAAGATTCACCACCAAAGAAATCCTTTGTTTGTATATTTCCTTGGACTTTTAGCTTTCATTCTTGGACTTTTCATTTTTTTGATGTTAGCAATGTTTTATAAAATCTTTTAGATTAAAATCTGGATGTATAATAATGCCATTTTAGTCAAACTTCTTCCCTCCAACTTTAAGGAAAAGGAAAAAGTTTTTTGCATTTAATTCCTTCTCCCAAATAAATCCTTACCTTGTTTGAAATAACCCACGGCTAAGGGAAAAAATAAGTTAAAAAGAGCTGGTGACACCCCCTTGGCACAGTGTGGGAGGATTGAGAACTGGAAAGACTAAAAGATGACAAGCACTGTTATAAGGACTTTATACATATTAAGCCTTTCATCCATGAGGTAGATGCTACTATAACCCCCATTTCATAAAGGGGAAAACAGACACAGAAGTTATGTAATTTGACTAGGGTCACATAGCTAGTAAGAGGTATGGTGGGAATTTGAACACCCCCCGCCAACCCCGCCCTTGGTCTAGCTCCAAATCTGGATGGACTGTTACCCACCTTGCTATACTGCCTTTCTAATCAGAATTGTCTTTCCTATCCTGAGCTAACTACCATGTACCCCATTTTAGTACTGGGGGACTCAGTAACTGCAGCTGACCTAGAGCCTTTAGGTCAGGTCCCCCTTAGTGTTTATGTATAGTAGGGATCTGCAAATGTTTCATGAAAAAGGCCAAACAAGTAATATTTTAGGCTTTGGAGGCCAAAGGCCTTTGTTGTATATATTGCATATGTGTTGTGTGTTTACAACCCTTTAAAAATCTAAAATCCATTCTTAGCTCCCAGCTGTAAAAACCGGCTGAATTTGACCCTAAGGCTGCAGTTTGCCAATTCCTGATGCACAGCCTTAGTAGGGGAGGTCCAACAATCAGTTTAAACTGTATGCAAAATAATGTGTGGTGTATGTGCATTTTCCTAATTCATCAAATTAGTGACCAGTAATAAAAATGATGTTAAAAAGCAATGTCCTAGAAAAAGGTACATACATGCTATTAACCTTAAAGGAAATTATATATTAAAATAGCTCCCAACCATTTTGTAAATCATACTTTTCTTCCTAACGAACCTGTCGACAGGTCTCTAAATTAGAAAGAATTCAGTGGACTTTGGTATATCTTCTTTCTTCCAGTTCCGTAGGTACTGAAAGTGAAAAGGGGTGGGAAGCACTGATCTAAACCTCCCTGTACCTTAGTCCTATGAGATCATGATTAGAGTCTGCCTGTATGTTTTTCAGCCAACAGCTACATGGAATCAAAGTGTCAGGCTGTCATCCAAGAACTGCGTAAGTGTTGTGCTCAGTATCCCAAGGGAAGATCTGTCGTCTGTTCAGGATTTGAAAAAGAAGAAGAAGAAAACCTAACACTGAAGTCTGCATCAAAGTAAAGTTCTGCTGAAGTGCTGCTCCATGTTTCCACCAAATGAATTTTTTTTTTATCCTCCTGACTTTCTTCAGGCCAGGTAGCAGCAAATAGCAAATGAAAAAGTCAGCTAGAAAAGTTAATGAATATGCCATCTATGCAGAACAGGCAGAAATATAAACACATTAAAAGACAAATATGTAGAATGTAATATACTGAGCTGCTAAAATAAACCTGTTTAAGAGAAAAATTTGGGTTTTGTACTAAATGTATTTTAAGACTATTAGATATAGGGTATTAATGAGTTCTCTTGAAGTTCAGGCCACTAGTGCCATTCATCAAATTTAAGTCATATGAGGTATGTTAGGTGAAAGGACTCACTTCCAGCATCACAATTTTGACACCCCCTCCCTTTTTTTTTTTTTTTTTTTTTTTTGGTGTAGAGTTTCTCTCTTTCACCCCCGGCACACGGGAATGGTGGGGTCTCGGCCCACTGCAACCTCTGCCTGCCGGGTTCAAGCAATTCTGCTTCAGCCTCCCGAGTAGCTGGGATTATAGGCATGCACCACCACGCCTGGCTAATTTTTGTGTTTTTAGTAGACGGGGTTTCACCATGTTGGTCAGGCTGGTCTTGAACTCCTGACCTCGTGATCTGCTTGCCTCGGCCTCCCAAAGTGCCGGGATTACAGGCGTGAGCCAATTTTGATACCTTTTATAGATTACATGCTAAACTAATCAAAGTTTCCTTTAAACTAACTCATTACCTTTTGTACTTCCAAAAATGCAGAGCAAAAGGTGTCTTTCCAGATGCCAGTACAAGCATTTCTTTCTGCTTTTGCATCCCCACCTCAGCGACTAACCAGGGAAGAAAGGCATAGAAATGATCCTTGTAATGTTTAATGATCCTTAATTTATCATGCAGGAACTGAAGAAAAAATTTTCATTGGCAGTCAGATAGGCAGCAAGATAATTCAAACTTAGTTGGTTTATCTATTCTTTATATCCTGATAATAAAAACCTGTTACAGAGGATCCAGACAACATTAATACAAAGCTGCTGGATGAAGCCTGTTGATAGTTGTCAGTCACTTTATGAAGTAGGAGGAGGCAGCATGCAACAGGCCATTTGCTTTCCTCAAATGGATGCTTGAACCACCAAAGTCCGTCCTCTAAAAAATAAAAAGATGACTAAAAGCAGGAACAATTTCTGCTAGGTCCCTGATGTTAAAATACCATGATTATTTGAGACCACCTGTTTTCTTTAAAGCAGCATTACTCAAAGTGTTTCTAGGAATTGCTGTAACCGGAAGAAAAAAAAGGCTTCTCTGGTCAGGTAAGTTTGGGGAATATAAGTACACAAGTTAATTTCCTGTCAGACTTCAGAGCTTTCAAAAAGCCTAAGTGTACCTGTTTTGCAGACAGCATCTCTTTGTGTGAATGCTCTCCAGAGAGACTTAAAGAGACGTTTCTAAGTTTCTAACCAGAGTGACAGAGCTAAATCCCCATGAAATTTAATTGAAGTCTTGTGTTAATAATAAAACAATAAAACATTATACAACTTTAATGTTACACCATCTACAAATCTAAATTACATTTAAAATTATCAGTTGACAGTTGTACTAGGATTTACATTAGGAATCACTACATGATCAAATAGATTGTTTTTCTGTGTTTTATTGCCAAGTTATTTTTACTGAGTTAACTACTCCAGTTTCAGACTCTTTTAAATGTTTTTATGCTAAAGTATATGTATTAGTCCATTGTTGCATTGCTATAAAAAGTGCCTGAGACTGGGTAGTTTATAAATAAAAGAGGTTTAGTTGGCTCACAGTTCCATGGGCTGTACAGGAAGCATGGCACTGGTATCTGATGGGCTTCTTGGGACGCCTCAGGAAACTTACAGCCATGGCAGAAGGCAAAAGGGGAGTGAGCACTCCACATGGCCAAAGCAGGAGCAAGAGAGGGGTGAAGTGCCACACACTTTTAAATGACCAGATCTCATGAGAACTCACTATCATAAGTAAAGTACCAAGAGGGGATGGTGCTAAACCATCCATGAGAAACCCACCCCCATGATCCAATCACCTCTCACCAGGATCCACCTCCATTAGGGAATACAGTTCAACATGACATTCAGTGGATCCAAACTATCAGTATACTACTTTCTTTCAGTTTTGAAAGGTTCAAATCAGTTCCTTTAAAGGATTGTGTCAGTTTAAGTCAACAAATCTATTTGAAGACATTAATTTAACTCTTATTATTCTTAGCTATTATTATGACATACAAAAAAATAGCCATCATAGAAGGCTTAACATTTACTGAGTGCTTCTTATTGTTAGGGACCAAGATTAACACTGAATCTCAGTCTTAAGGAAAGAACTCTAGGAAGGTGAAAACTATGATCTCCCATTTTAGAAATAAAAAAAAAAAAACCTGTTAAGTTGGCTATTAGTGATGCTAAGTTTAATCACTTGGTTAGTGACTGACAGACCTTTTAGCTAGAAAGGTAGTTTTCCCTTCGTAATGGGTAAGTCATTTGTGGGGTGATATCTTGTCACTCCTTTCCTTGCATTCACTCCACACGATTCCTAAGACATTTAATGAACTATAATATTACACTTGTGTTCAGTATTCAGAAGGCATCTGAAGTTGTATGGCACTGAATAGAAAAGGCTTTAAAGCCCTCTTAAGGAGTTAACAGCAAAACTCTTAATTTTTTCAGCACCAGCTTCCGACTGTGTACTTCAGTGGTTCTCAGTCTCTGCTGCTCATTAGAAAAAGCGAAGACACTTTAAAACCTCAGGATGCCTGAACTGCACCCCAGACCAGTGAAATCAGAATCTCTAGGATGAGAGCCAGGCATTAATAGTTTTTAAAATTTCACAGGTGATTCCCAAGTGCAAGCAAGGATGAAAACCACTGCTCTCAGGAATATCATTTCTTACCATTTTAAAATTTAAAAAGGTAGACAGTTTTGACAAGTCAATAAACTGACTTTATTATAAAAATGTGAAAAAGTGCGACACTGTTTTCTTTAAAAAAAAAAAAAAGTATTAAGATTCATGATCCCTTAAAAAGAATGCAAGCATCAGAAATATAAGCTATACCATATGACTTCTAGAAAAATCAAGCTCAGAACTAAAATAGGTTTTCTGCCCAATTACTCAGATGTTAGTGCGACCTCTTAGAGAATTGGGCAGAAAATGTATTTTAGTTCTGGGCCTGATTTCCGAGAAATCATACTGGATTTCATGACAAAGAAATGAAGCTGATAATTTGGTGGAGGGAGCAGAGGGCAGCAGTCAAATTTTTCTCTGGGGTCCAAAACTGGCTGTGAGCTTCCCTCTGAGAAGAAATTGAGATCATCATGAAACATTGATGATACTCAGAAATTTCAAATCCATCAGTATACCATCTTTTCAAGCAGAGATTCCCAAACTGTACAAAAGTAGAGGTTCCAAATAAGAGCCCAACCATTAGTTATGCCCATCTTTCTGGCAACCGTCAAACAAAAGAATGATGGAGAGACTATTCTTACAATAGTTAACTACACAGTAACTCTGCTTTCCAAAACCAGAAGCACCCACCCCAAGAGCATGTTGGCTAGAATTATGCAAGAGATCATTCCTTGTAGAATCTAGTCCGCCAACTTGAATCGTCTTCTGCCAGCATCCATGAGACAGTAACTGCCCAGATCCAGTATCAAGGACTGTCACCCCAGTGGTGGGGTAGTCAAGAACCCCACTGTCCTGTTAATGAATGTCTGGAGGCTGAGTGGCGGGAGATTGCAGCACACAAGCGGCCATTTGGGAGGAGAGTCATGCTAACATATTATCACAATGGCAATAACACTCATGACAATGGGCTGCTCAGGCAAGGGTGCCCACCACCACATCTCTCCCTGCACCCAGCTCCCGTGTCAGCAATAAGGATACACATCCTTGGGGGAGACTGAAACATTGGACTCCATCTGTTGAGCCCGAGCAGGCAGCAGCCAGAAAGTGCCCCTGGATCCGTCTCTGCTCTCCGACTCTGGAGAGAACCTTGGGAAGAAGAGACTCAAAAGTTCTACCTCTCCTGTAGCATGCTCCAAGTCCCCATCCCACCAGGTCCCATTGCGGGAAAGACGCTGGGTCAAAGGGTGGCTCAAAGTGGCGAGGACGCAGGGCGGACCCATAGTAGCCAGGAAGGGGACAGAAGGGGTCCCTGAGCCGGGACACTGTCCAGCACGCTGCAGGGCAAGGGAAGGGAAGCCTTCACTACGTAGATGCCATCCTATTGGTTGACAACTTGGAAGCCTTGAGTGCGGTGTTACCACGTCGCCGCCACAAGGGGGCGATGAAACCCCGAACACATTCCAAGTCAAGTTTCTGCGGACCATACACAGCGACAACGCTCTTCCCAAGGAAAAACTTCCGCCCCACCACCACTAATTAGGAAGTCCAGAGCGTCACTGGACTCTGCTACTGGAGAAAATACGTGCCTAGCTAAGCAGGCCTCACCAGCCAAATGAAAATAGTGCACTGAAAGGTGGAGCTGCCTGGTCCTTGAATCATCTCGGTTTTGCATGGAGGAGTGGCAGCTGTTCTTTTGGGGGAAACCTCAACTCCCACTTCACCACCTGAAACAAAACTGCTGGCACAATAGAGCCTTGATTCACAGGTACGCCTAAATGCCTGAGCCTACTTCAATGATGGTTCAGCTAAACTGAAAACAAGGTGTGCAGCTGTGCGTGTTCAACCTCCATGCCAGCTCTGCACAATCCCAAGTGGTCACAGTGGCCTCACACAGTGGGCAGAACTCACAGCCATTCTCATACTAGCAGGATGAGGCCAACCTGCAATACTGACCTCAACCATGACCCTCACAGTCCTAGAGGCAGCCAGCTGGGAAAAAACTTCAGGAGGGACCTACCTACAAATCTTAATTCAGACAATCAGAATACAGTCTGAGGTCAGAATATTTATTACAACCTACTCAAGGTAGTTTAGAACCACCTGCTAATCTTTGCTGCCCTCACCAATAATCACAGGAAAAACAGATGCATCAAAAGACAACCCCTACCCCACTGGAGAGGCATTGGGTGGCCAGTCTCCCCACATGCAACCCAAAGGGGCACAGAGCACTTTGGTTAGCTTTGCTGTTGCCATCCCATTGCTGTGGGTAAGTCACAGGTAAAGTGGCTACAGCCACTATCACCGTATATGGCATAACCCAGAGACCCAGATGTCAGGAGAGGCAGAGTGTGGGGAAGCAGGAAACAGATGACTCAGTGTCACTACATATATCTATATCAATATATATATGATATAAACATATAGCAAGCCAAAAAAAAAGAGGAGGATCTATAAGGTTAAGAGACTTATCCAAATCATGCAAATACGATGTGAACCTTGCATGAATTTTAATTCAAACAAACTAAATGTAAAACACTTGAGACGAGGAAATTTTGAACACTGATCAGATTTTGGATATTAGTAATTACTGTTAATGTTTGATATGATGAGGTATTTATGATTTTTAGAAGTAATTCTTACCTTTTAGAGATACATACTGAAATATGATAAAATGACATTTTGATATTTGTTTCACAATAATTGGTAAAAACCAGCAGAGCTATAATTTGATGATTGTTGTGAGTGATAGATACATGGGGGGATTATTGTACTATATTCTCTACTTTTATATATTCCTGAAAGCATCCATAATAAAAAGTGAAAAAAAAAAGTTCTTATAGAAAAATATGCAGCAAAGAGGCTCATACCATTATGGTTTTGAGATGATTCATACATATTGCAAGCAAAATGGCTTATGTTTCCTTAAATGTAAGGCGAAAAACGCAAATAGGTGATTTCTGTAAAGTTCCACACATCCACTGGTAGTTTTGATTTTCAAACTCAATACATCATTCTCAAGACAGGTTAAAATGCAAACATTTTTAAATGTATGGCCTTAGAAACACACTCATATTTCACAAGAGATCATCTCCAAGATTAACAATTCTGAGTAAAACTAACCTTTAATAGTGAGTTTTCTTTCTATAAAGTCATTATTCATATATTCAACAAATACTCGGCACCTATTAAGTGCTAGGCCCCGAGTATAATGGTGAAGACAGAAGTCTTGCCCTCTGAAAGCTGATTGATATTCTAGTTGGGACTGTAGACATGGTAACATGCCACTACAGCAAAATGTGCTAAGATTCTGTGTGTGCGTGTGTGCATGTGTGTGTGTGTGTAAGCTTTTAAAGAATAATTCTAGGGGTTGTGGTCATAATGAGACGGTAGATTACACTTGATGGAAATTTATTTCTCATGTCCTATCACTATCTTTCTTAATTCTGAATCCCTGGAAAGCTACTTCTTTAAAATTCTGGTTTAAATGTTGTATTTCATACTAACTAGATTAAAAAAAATAGTAAAAGTGGCACAGATGAGTTATGGCCACCCCTAATGTTTTGATAAGAATATTTCATTCACATTTCAAAGCTTAAAACCTTTTCTACGAAATAAAAATCCAAAATCTTCCCTTTCCCACCTAAATCACTTGTTTTACAATAAATAAACCCTTTGGAAACAGCCATGAGATACATTATCCTGTACGGTAGAAAACATTCCTGGACAATATCAGATTTTTCAATTATAGTAATTATGCTGCCAATTTTGTCGGCATAATTATAACACATTTAAATAGCTCTTTCTGTAATGTAAAACCAACTAAAAAAGAAAGTAGACACCAAGATACCAAAATCTTTCATGCTTAAAGGCAAATGTATTCAGTTCCTTTCCATGCAGCACACAATAAGGTTATCTATGTGCTTATTTCTTTTCCAAATCAACAGTTTGGGACAACCTTTCAGGATCCACTCATCCTCCACGGTCAGCCATCTTGCAATGTGTTCTCATACGTGTCTTGCATAGGGGTAAAGGAACCTTCTTGGTGACCTACAGACTGACCAAGTAGGGGGTGTACTGGGAGGAGAGCTAAGGACTATTGTCTCTTCTGCCACCATCAAGCTCATGGTGCCACATTAACTTGTACCAGCAGATGCTTATAGAAGCCACTCGGATTTGCCATGGCAGGGAGGAAGGCATGGGAGAAGAGGAGGAGGGACTCGATGTCCTATGATGGAGTGTAGAGGCTGCTGGCTGGAAAAAACCAGGAACAATGAACATGAGGTCATCTTCCTTAGGATGCCATGCCAAGCAGAAAGCCTCCGAAAAATCCCCCAGTCACTAGAACATTCTTCTTCACAAATGACACCACCTGAAAACAGAAGATAGTACAATGGGTTGTTTTGCTAAGGATGTTAATAATATTAAGAATCATCTCTATTATACCTATGCCAGTCTTAACAATGTCAATCCCCTCATCGGTTACGTAATTTGCACTTTACCCAAAGGGCAATGGACTTACATTAATATGTGAAACATATATTATGAAACATATGAAATGTGAACATATGAAAATGACTACTGGCTGGTGTGGGGAGAGTAAGACTAGAGGGAGCCTGATGGGAAGGAGGATGCACATCAGGAGGTGGAGACAATGGCTCTTTGAATCAAGGACAAAGAAGGAGAGTTCATGGGGACAGTTATGGGGAAAGAGTAAAGCTGCACTAAATAAACTGGTTACAGAGGCAATTCTGTTTCCAATTTTGCTCCTTCCATCCTCTTTGGCATCTACCTTCCAATAGAGGCTTCTCATTTCCTGAAGTCTCTCCCCTAAATCTCTCCATCCATGCATTCCCCTCTGAAACCTGCTCCCAGGTAGATGCTATAAATTATCATTCTCACACTTCACCACATCTAACATGATTAACAGGTGACGTTCTTATTTCCTTAAGTTCCCAAAGCTTCCCACCTCCCCTCTACCCTCCTGGAATAGCTCCCGGTCATCTGAGACTCAGTGCATACATTCAGGCACTCTTTATGGCTCCTTAGTCTGTGCTCTACCAATCGCCTGACCACTCCCCACCCTTCCAATTTCAGAGACAATTTTGGTAAGTGGCTCAGACTTCCTCTTTCTCCTAAGTATGATCACCACCTTAGAAAGTGTTCATATGAAGAAGACATCCAACATCCTGGCCTGATCATTTCTTGAACTCAAGTACAGTGACTTCCATCTCCAAACCACCTAAGCTACTCACACCCTGACATTCCCCTAACATTTTTCACACTACCACCCCATCCTCCTAGGACCACTGTCTTCTAACCCTCCAGTAAGCCCTTACTCCAACTATGCCTATGTCTTCCTGCCTCATTTCCACTCCTCCCCCAACTCTCCTGGACCTCTACATTTCCTTAAATGAAGCACTTTTGTCATCTGCCATTGGGGTAAAGAAAAAAAAATCATACAACTTCCTGAAAAAATTGGTTTCGTTTATTATTTTTACTACTCTTTCTTCAACTTGCTAATTTGGCTTTCAACTCCACCACCCCACTAAACTGTTCTCACTGAAGTCATCTTGTTGCTAAATACTGAACTAAATCTTCATCCTGTTTCTCAAATCAGACCACCGGCTCTATGAGTAGGAAAACCAGCCACTACATCCCCAGGGCCTGTGACAGTGAACTCAATTCCAAATTATCTGGTTACTTTATAACAAACTCCCTCTGTGAGTCAACAGTTGGTTCTAATCAAATATTAACTTTATGCTTTTTATCATGTACACTTCCAGTATTATTTTAAAAGTTTTCAGCAAGGTGCCGTGGCTCACATCTGTAATGCCAGCACTTTGGGAAGCCGAGGTGGGAATACTGCTTGAGCCCAGAAGTTTGAGACCAGCCAGGACAACACAGGGAGGCCCTGTCTCTCCAAAAAATTTAAAACTTCACTGGGTGCGGTGGTACACACCTATAGACCCAGCTACTCAGAAGGCTGAGGTCGGAGGATCGCTTGGTTGAGGCAACAGTGAGCCATGACTGTGCCACTGCACTCCAGCCTGGGCGACAGAGTGAGACCTCTCTTACAAAATTTGTTTTTACTCACTAACTTTGAGGAGAGACAGAAGAAAGAAAGGAAAGAGGAACCATCTGGGCTCTGGGCTCCTGTAGATACCCATCTCTGCCACCTTCCCACTCTGGGTAAAGGCACCAGCTTTGACCAGCCACTTGCCAATCACCAGCACGAAGAGCCACTCACAACATGAGAAGCCTGAGGTGCACACAGGGTATTTCTCCTCCCCTGCACTCAATCTGTCTGTTTTCCCTGTGAGGCTAGAGTGAGCTAATGGGAGAATCTCTCATCACTCCAGGCTACAGAAAGTACCAGCTATCTTCTTGACACCCTGATCCTTGTTTATTTCTCCCCAGTTCAGTGTACTTATTTATTTGCGACATCTGACATATTTCTAAAGGTAATAAAGCAACAGCAAAAAATATCCTTTTAAAAAGGAAGGACTTCTCCTGTCCCTGCAGTGCCAGGTTATAATCTAACTTGGCTTTAATGAACAAGATCAGGGGTTAGCAAACTACAGCCCATGGGCCAAATCCAATCTGAACCTGTTTTTAAATAAAGTTTTATTGCAACACAGCCACATCCACTTATTTAACATATCATCTATGGCTATTTTCATGATATACAGTGGAGTTGAATACTTGTGACATTTCCACCAGTTATATGCAGAACAAGCAGAGCATGAATGTTTCAGAGATACGCGTGTATAGCGACAAAATGGGACTCAAAATAATTATACTGGCCATATATCCTTCCCACCTACTATGCTGCCCCACATTCCTACAAGAACTGGTTAAAGGGATAATCACTCCACAAATGTTCACAGACAAAGGTCACCAAACACTTAATTATCCAGCTTTTAAAAATGTTCTGAAGTGATGATATTCCAAGTTAGTTTTGTCTCATTACTCTAAGTTCTTTGTAATGCTTAAGCCCTGTCCATCACTGAGATATGGTGCAATCGGGTTAAGCCCTGTTTTTGTCTGCACTGTTCACACACTACACATGAACAATGCAAGTCTCACCTCCTCAGCTTTGCTCCTGACCTCAGTAGGTATCTGATTGCTCTTACGGATCTTCAGCTGCTCTTTGGCTTTCTTCATGTCCTTCTCCACTCGTTGCCAGTCAACTTTGATGTACCCAGTATGGTTTGCAAGCTACAGTATCAACAATAATGACAACAAGAAATGAGAAACAGATTTGTTATTTCTTTTAGTCAGAATAAATCCTGAAGTAGACTCTCGAAACCCTCTGACTTTCCATTTTTGGAGACATCTGCCATTTGATTCTTTGTATCATGATGACATCTACTCAGCATCCCCCCTATATGCGAAGCCATATGCCTGGCACTAGAAATAACTACTGGCAATTCTTTTAAATTATTTATACTCTTACAACCCTTTTAGAAAGAGTTACGTAAGATGAAAATCAAGGTGAGGGGTCAAGATGTAGGGTGAAGAGATGGACCTTACAGCCGATACAAATGTTTCCAGAGAATGTGAACAGAACAAAGCATTCAGGCAGTTATTACTGTTGCTTAACAGGACGAAATCTAGCATCTGGCCCCACAGAGATTTCTCATGAGCAACTTCATATAAAGGGGTATTAAGAGAACCACATCCAAAGACACCTGCAGCATATATCTATTTCCCTTGATAAAAACAGCAGGCACAAACACTAAAACTCAGTGTAAATCTGATTCAAGCATGTAGTTTTTTGATGATGGATTAATATCATCCAAGGAATGAAGAGAATGACTATAGCCAAACAGTCAATGCCCTATCAATATCACTTCTCTCTCCCAAATTTTTGGCAAGTCATATCTACCTGGATATCTCAAAATACCCGAAACTAAAAGTCTTCACCTTGCTAGAGTCTCCTCCTGCACTGTTGCTCTTCCTCTAGGCCCTATTTTAGCTAATGGCACCACCAGTCACCCAAACAGACTAGAGAAAATACTTGTGATGTGTATCATAAACGAAACACTGATACTCAAAAAAGTGAACTTCTTATAGAGATCAGTAAGAAAGAAAATTCACTTTAAAAATGGGTAAGGGCAATTCAGAGGAAAGTGTCCACGAAAAGGAAAAAGTTCAACTTCACAAGTAATCAAGCCATAGTACCTTTACTTATGAGTCTATAACTGGAAATACACAAAAGTCTATCAACACATGAATGGATAAACAAATTGTATCATATTTACACAATAGAATATTACTTAGTACTAAAAAGAACAAACTACTTTACAGCAACCACATAGTTGAGTATCAATATTTGTACCTAAAAGAAGGCTCTGGTTCATTTACTCCACCCTGTTTATCCCACAAAATCCTGCTATTAAACTGAGAGAATACATTGACTAGCTATTTGAAGGCTCTTACATAAAAACAGCGATATGCAGATTGGAGAAGACCAGAATTCAAAGCACCACCAAACTGGTGGCGTGTTTCCTGCTTTTCCTGCAGTTATCGCCTGGCCTAACCTCAAGGCAAGACTCAAGAAACATCTGACAAAATTCAACACAAATTCATGATAAAACTCTCAGAGAAAGAGGAATAGAGGGGAACTTCCTCAACTTGATAATCTACAAAAAAAAAACCCTGCAGCTAACACTGTACATAATGGTGAAGATAAGGCAAAGATGTCCGCCCTCTCCACTCCTATTAAATATCATACCAGAAGTGAACTCAGAGTCAGCACAACAAGGCAAGAAAAAGAATTAGGAGACATCCTGATTCACAAGGAAGAGGTCAAACTGTCTCCAATCATAGACATCTTTGTGTACATAGAAAATTTCATAGACTTCAACAAAAAACAAAAACTCCTAGACTAAAAAAGTGAGTTTAGCAGGGTCACAGGATACAAATTCACACAAAACCAACTGAATTTCTATATGCTAGCAATTTGAACTGGAAATGAAAAATGTTTAAATGATTTACAACAATGGGTGCAAAAAATAATTAAATATTAGGTACAAATCAAATCAAACATACAGGATCTGTATACTGAGAACTACAAAACGCTGAAGAAAGACCTCAAAGACAACCTAAATAAATGGAGAGACACATCATGTACATGGAATGGAATACTCAACACAATCCCAAATCACAAATCCCAGTAGGATTTCTTATAGATACATAAGTAAGCTGGTTCTAAAATTTATATGGAAAGGCAAAGGAACTGGAATCACCAAAATGAATCTGAAAAAGAACAGAGTTGGGGGAATCACACTACCTGATTTAAGATTTACTATAATGCTACAGTAGTCAAGACAGTGTGTGATACTGAAGAAGAGATAGACACACAGACCAACAGAACAGAATAAAAAGTACAGAAACGGACGTGGACAACTACAACAAACTGATTTTTTACAAGGGTGCAAAAGTAGTAATGGTGGTGGTGAAGTCCCCTGGGTGGCCCAGGCCAGGATTGCGAGGTGACTTCCTGCTCTCCTTGGCATTACTGGGGGACTGCACTGCAGGGGTAAAGCAACACCAGCGCCCTCTACTGACAAAGCTCAATATCCTACTTCCACTGCGGCACAACAAGTAGAGGGAGCCGAATAAACTGAAAACTGGCAAGCGTTGTTGCTGGGCTCTGAAAGCTGCCAAAAGTGCTGGAAATGATCTACAGCTTGGTAAGAAAAAGCAACTACATTCATAAAGACGTAAAGGAAAAATTTCACTGCTCACAGATGGCATAAGAAGATTTTATAGACAAAACCCAAAAGAATCCCAGACAAGTCAGAAATAAGAGACTTTTTTAACAAGGTGGCTGGCTGAAAGAGCAACATAAAATATCAACTGTATTTCAACACACTAGCATGAATCAGAATGTGTAGTTTTAAAAATCGTATCATCCACAAGAGCAACTAAAGTTATAAGGTATTCAGTAATAAAACTGAATCACAGATGTACAAGATCTATATGGAAAAATAATAAAAGTCTATTCAAAGGCATTAAAGAAGACTTAAATAACTGGAGAGAAAACCCATGTTCACGGATAGAATACTCAATATCATAAGAGATATCGACATGGTTCCAATGCAATTCCAATAAAAATTTCAACAGGATTTTTGAAAATAACTGACAAGTCTGATCTAAAATTTAGATGAATGAACAGAAACACAAAAGTAGCTGCAGCAACACTCCTGAAGAATAAGGTGGAGGAATTTGCATTACCAAATATTAAGCTTTAGTACTGTCATAAAGATAGAAAGTTGACCAGTGGAACAGAACACAGAAACCAGAGTCACAGACACACATACATGGGTTCTGATATATGAAAGAGACAATGCTGCAAATGTTGGGAATGGGAAGAATTATTCACTAAATTCTGCTCAATTATCAGTATGGAAAAAAGGAAACTGGATCCCTATGTCAAACTATAACTTGTGATATAACTGATCTCCCAACATTATGCTTGCCTCCTGCTCTCACTCCTCTGGTGACAGATAACATGAGTGCCTGCCATAGATTCTCCATGTCTCACCTCTGCAGCAAAGCAGTGTCCCTGTACCCCTTGAATATTGGAATTATCCAACACCAGAATCTCATTTTGAGGTGCCTTTCTGGAGACATTTTCAATACCAATTATTTCTGTCAGGGCCCCAAAAAGAAACAGAAGACACACTCAAATTAAAACATTTCAAAGCAGTATTAAAATGTTTACGAAGTTTGGGGCAGCATATAAGGGAAACCACAGGGATAGAGCTGTTACTGCACTTTCACCTGAAGGGTCAAGGGGAAGGAGAGAGAGGTGTGAGGAGGGGCCCCACCTTGCAGGGAGTCTGACCTGTCCAGCAACAGAGCCAGCACCTAACAAGCCCACAGGGAAGCAGCCAACAAAAGTGATGCTGCATGACTTTTGAGGCTTGGGCAACAAAGGAGATGCAACTTGCACCACGTTTCTGGAGAACTGTGCTTGGGAGTCCTGAGGTCATGGTGGTGTGAGGAAGCCTATACTGGCACAGGAACCACATGGAAGAGCACTAAGACCATGGACAGGGGGGAAATAAGGAGAGGAGGAGGGAAGACAAACAGAGACAGAGAGACAAAGAGGCCCCACAAGTCCAGACCTACCCCAGCCCTCTGATCATCTGGCCTGTAACCACATGAGACTCTGATCCACAAGCACCTACCTTAACCCTCCCCAAACTCCTGTAACCATGAGAGAGAATAAAGTGATCATTATTTGAAGCCATTAGGTTTGGGGGAATTTGTCACGCAGCAATACCACACTCAAGCCAGCTACAGCCTGATTTTCCCTCTTCAATACATTTGATTTTCACCTGACCTATCTGCAAAACTCACTCCAATCATGGTGCTAATGCAGAACCTACCTTGCAAAAGTGAGGGTTGCCAACTGTGGGAAGAGACAAACGGCTGTGAATTCAGACTCTGGCATGATTCAGCAAGTTATAGCTCCCACAGCACAGCAGCTCTATGCACCGCTGCACAGCAGAATCACCTCAGGAGTTTTAAATTTTTCGATGAAATCAGACTGTGGGTCAGGAGTGGCACACGTTGGCTCTTTAAAAAAGCTTCTAGGTGATTCCAATGTGGAGCCAAATTTGAATACCAATGCTGCAGAGCTAAGAAATGTAGGCCTAAGACAATCAAATGTCAGTTTTCTTTTGTTTTTGGAGAAACTGCTCCCTTTTTCTTTTTCAAGTCTTGTTTGTTAGTCTCTCCTAAGCAGTCTCAGAGAACTGGCAACCACTGGTTCTGAAACTATGGGTCAAGGAGACAGCAGATGACATCTGACTGTACTGTCACTTAGCTCCCATTTCTCATCACATGCTCAACGTCCCCTCTGTAAAAGCTAGCTATATTAGCATATGAGACTAAATCATCACAGCACACTTGTATTTTTGAAATCACATCTGCTTAATAATTCAGCTGGTCTTAAAAACTCTTTTAAGGGAGCTATGATAAGGAATTTGCACTTCTGTCCCCACATGAGGAAATAAAATGTGACTGGCAAATAACATTTACTAGTATGATGAATAAAATTTGACTCAAACGGTCACTAGCATTTAAAATAGTACATGAAAACAAGTGCAAAGGCTAGTCTAGTGTGACATAGCCAGGACTGTATTACAACTCCCCACACCACATTCCTTAATGGGCAGGTAGAATTTCCAAACATCTGAGAACATTTCACATACAGACCTGAAGGAGAAAAAATCCACCTCCCACAGCTGTTGCAGCCA
The DNA here is from genome assembly GCF_009828535.3 of Hylobates moloch. NCBI lineage: Eukaryota > Metazoa > Chordata > Mammalia > Primates > Hylobatidae > Hylobates > Hylobates moloch. Next base: position 133,251,502 of record NW_026652282.1, read on the forward strand.
ACTTTCCAACCTTCTGGAATATGAAACCCGTGCACCTACAAAAACAAACCAACATCAGACAAATTGATGAGCTGTCAGTTACACACAAACATGCATTTCTGGCAATGTTCATATCTTAATTAGCTTAAGATGATCTAGCTCCTTCCTACCCCCTACATAAAGCCAGCCCCAAGAGGAGCATGACATAAGGAAATCAAATCTTGCCTCTACAAATCTTGTGGTCTTGAGTAAGTCCCTTAAAACTCTCAGGTTATATTTTTAAAAGATGACTCTGGCTACATTGTGGAGAAGAGATTAAAGGGGGAGGACGAAGGCAGAGACTAGTTAAGAGGGTGAAGTAGCGATCCAGAAGAGAAGTGAATGCCAATGGGCCAAGGTAGAGATGGCAAGGAGGGAGCAGACCTGAGGAACTGTTTGTGAAGAAAAAAATAAAACACTCCTGAGTTTGAGGACAGGATGGTTGCAAGGGATAAGGCACAAGATTCTGTCCTGAATGTGGCATTTTTTACAACATAAAAACAAGGAAGAGGAATAGAGGAAAAGGTGGGGGAAGGGAGGGGAGGAGATAACGTCATTTTGAGTATGTTGAATGCAAAATGTCTATATGATATCTGAGTGGCAACATCTCCTAGCCAGTTTAATATAATTATGCGTTTCTTTATTATTGTCTATCTTCCTGACCCCACCCGATACTAAAATGTAAGCTTCATGAAGGCAGAGATTTTGTTGTGTTCATTGCTGAACACATATCAGCTGTAATCATTAACCATTGTTGAAAAAATCCTCCCTAGACACCAATTCTCCAGCCACCTTCCCTTTTCTCTGCTCTCCTTTACAGCAAAACTACTTTGAGGCCGTCTCTTTTGTCCTGTGTCCATATTCTCTTACACCCACACCATTCAGGCTTTTGTCCCATGACTTCAATGAAACCATTCCTATCAAGGTTACCACTGATCTTGACCTTACCAAATGCTAGTGTTCACTTCTCAGCTTTAATCTCATCTGACCTACAGCAGCTTTTGACACAGCTGATTACTGTCTCCTTTTTTTAAAAAAGGAATTTTATTGTGTATATTTGAGGTTTACAACATGATGTTATGGGATACATATAGACAAGTAAAGTGGATACTATCATGAATCAGATTAATATATATATCATCTCACATACTTACTTTTTTGTGATAAGAGCAGCTAAAATCCACTTAATTCACAGAAATCCCTAAGGCAATACAATTGCATTAGCTGCAGTCCTCATGCTGTACATTGGATCTCTAGACTTGCTCCTCTTACATATTTGCTACTTTGTATCCTTTGACCTACATCTTCCCATTTCCTCCCATCCTATCCCTGGTAACCAGTTTTATTTCTTTATATTTATTATATTATACAACTGTATATATGACTTTTTCCCCACACATATGAGATCATGCAGTATTTTGTCTTTCTGTGTCTGGCTTATTTCACTTAGCATAATGTCCTCCAAAATCTATGCTGTGGCAAACAGCACAATCTCCTTTTTTAAAGCTAAATAGTATCCCACTGCATACACATTTTCTCTATCCATTCATCCATTGATGGACACTTAGGATGTTTCCATATCTTGGGTACTGTAAATTAATGCTGCACTGAACATGAGAGAGGAGATATCTTTATGAGGTGGTGATTTCATTTCTTTGGGGTATATACTCAGAAGAGGAATTGCTGGGTCACATGGTAGTTCTAATTTTAATTTCTTTAGGAACCTCCATACTGTTTTCCATAATGGTTGTACCAATCTACATTCCCGCCAACAGTGTACTAGGGTTCCTTTTTCTCCACACCCTCATCAACAATTATCTCTTGTCTTTTTGATAACAGCCATTCTAACAGGTGTCAGTTGATATCTCATTGTGGTTTTAATTTGCATTTCCCTGATAACTGGTGGTGCTAAGCATCTTTTCCTATACCTCTGGTGGCCATTTCTATGCCTTCTTTGGGGAAACATCTGTTCAGGTCTTTTCCCCATTTTAAAAATCAGGTTATTTGTTGTTCTGCTATTGTACTCTCTCCTTCTTGACATCTTTTTGCTCTCTTGGTTTTCCTCATATATCACTGGCCATTCCTTATGAGACAATTTTGCTGACTCCTCCCTCTTTCTGACTTCTGAATGTTGGTTTGTTCTGAGGGCTCCGTCCTAGAACCTCTTTGCTCTGTGTATTCACTTTCTATCTGCTGGGTCTATACCATGATCTCTGATGTAGGTTACTGTTACAGCTCCTCATCTGGACTCCTTACCTCCACTTTCACACCCTAGAATCTATTCCCAATATAGCAACTCATACAGTCCTAAAACAGGGGTCGACAAACCACAGCCTGGGAGCCAAACCCTGCCAGATGTCTCTTTGTAAATCAAGTTGCAACAGAGATTGTGTGATCCATAAAGCCTACAATATTTACCATATGGGCTCTTTACAGAAAAACTTTGCTGACCCTTACTCTAAAATGTAAGATCAAGGTACACTTCTGCTCATAACCTTCCAGTAGCTTCCCTCCTCACTAAGAGAGAAAGTTAAAGCCTTACACTTAACATCTTGTCTCCCATTACCTCACTACCCTCATTGTCTACTGTTCTCCCCTTATTACATTTCAGCTCAGTAAGAGAAAGAACTACAAATACAACAATGCATGCAGAACCTCATAAGACTTTTAATCTTTTTTAAACAAAAGTTAGATGTCAGGCAGTATATTTCTGAAGCGACTCTGAAATTGGAAGGGTGGTAGGACCAGTAAATAAATGATAAGGGTCCATTTTAAGAGCATTCCACTGTTCAGACTTACTAAAGTATAATCAGAGTAACTGATACATATTTAGAATGGTTACAGATTTTTGCTGTTACAAAAATTGTTGCACTGTTTATAACACCTGGCTTTTTCTCTTTTTAAAACAAAACACACATTTTAAATAAAGCCTAATAATAAAGCAAGACCCAAAAAGATCAAGTGATTTCTAAGTAATTGCATCCAAGAACAAGAATCAAGCACATTTATAAGAATAAAAAATATCTAGCACCCAATGAAGTAAAATTCATAATATCTGCCATCTAATTAAAAACTACCAGGCTTGCAAGGCAGAAAAATATGAACCATGATAAAAAAAAAAAAAAAAAACTAAAAGAAACCCAGAAATGATACTGATGAAAAAATTAGTAGACAAAAGCATTAAAAGTTATTACAATTATATTCCATATGTTCAAGAAGCTAGAGAAAAGATTGCACATAATAAGTAGAGGCAAGGAAGCTCTTTTAAAAACATGCAAATCTTGGCTGGGTACAGTGGCTCATGCCTTAATCCCAGTACTTTAGGAGGCCAAGGCAAGAGGATTGCTTGAGCCCAGAGCAAGAGGATTGCTTGAGCCCAGGTGTTTAAGGCCAGCCTGGGCAACATAGTGAGTCCTCATCGCTCCAAAAATAACTTTTTTAAATTAGCCAGGCACGGTGGCATGCACCTGCAGTTCCACTATTCAAGAGGCTGAGGTGGGAGGATCTCTTGAGCCCAGGAGATAGAGGTTGCAGTGAGCTGTGATTGTGCCACTGCACTCCAGCCTAAGCAACAGAGCAAGAAAGTCTCAAAAAAAAGATGCAAATCAAACTTCTAGAAATAAAAACTACAATGTCTGAGATGAAAAATATAGCAGTTTAGACACTGTAGAAGATTAATAAACTTCATGAAATAGCAATAAAAACTATCAAAAATGAAACAGAAAAGAGACAAAAAAATGAAAATGGTTATGATACTGAACTATAGTTAGACAAGATGTCACCTTGTGGGGAACTGGGGAATGGGTACAAGACCTCTATGGATTATTTCTAACCGCATGTGAATCTACAATTATCTCAAAACAAAGTTTTTAAAAAGTAAACAGTATTAATGAACTGTGGAAAAACTTCACACAGCCTAATAAATGTGTAATTGGAATCACTGAAGGAGGACAGAAAAAAATATTTGAAGGACAACAGAAAATATTCCAAGCTTCATGAAAACTATAAATCCACAGATCCAAAAAGCTCAATGAAATCTAAGCAAAAGAAACAAAGGCCAGGCATGGTGGCTCACACTTGTAATCCCAGCACTTTGGGAGGCTGAGGCAGGAGGATCACCTGAGGTCAGGAGTTCGAGACCAGCCTGGCCAACATGGTGAAACCCCATCTCTACTAAAAATACAAAAATTAGCCAGGCGCGGTGGTGCACACCTGTAATCCCAGCTACTCCAGAGGCTGAGGCACGAGAATCACCTGAACCTGGGAGGTGGAGGTTGCAGTGAGCTGAAATCTTGCCACTGCATTCCAGCCTGGGTGACAGAGAAAGAGTCCATTTCAAAAAAAAAAAAAAAAGATAGAAAAACAAAACTATCGCAAGGTACAACACAATCAAACTGCTTAAAACAAATGGTAAAGAGGAAATATTTTTTTCTTTTTTCTTTTTTTTTTTTTTTTTTTTTTTTGAGACAGAGTCTTGCTGTCGCCCAGGCTGGAGTGCAGTGGCACAATCTCGGCTCACTGCAAGCTGCGCCTCCCGGGTTCATGCCATTCTCCTGCCTCAGCCTCTCCGAGTAGCTGGGACTACAGGCGCCCGCCACCACGCCCGGCTAATTTTTTGTATTTTTTAGTAGAGACGGGGTTTCACCGTGTTAGTCAGGATGGTCTTGATCTCCTGACATCAAGTTCCACCTGCCTCAGCCTCCCAAAGTGCTGGGATTACAGGCGTGAGCCACCGCGCCCGGCCTAGAGGAGATCTTAAAAGGAGCCTGAAGGGGGAAAAAAGAGGTATTGGGTACAGAGGAATGAAGTTTGAAGTGAATACATTTCTCATAGAAAATAATACAAAGCCAAAAGATAATGAAATGACACTTTTAATGTACTGAAAAAAAAGCAACAACCCTGTCAATCTAGAATTCTACACTAAGTGATCTTGCAAAAACAGAAATGAAATAAAGACCTTTTTCACAGATTCAAAACCTGAAAAAAAAATATCCCCAGCAGACCAGCAATATAAGAAATGTTAAAGGAAGTTTTTCAGGCAGGGGAAAATGATATCATATAGAAATCAGGATCCACACAAAGGCATGAAGAGCACAAGAAATGGAAACTATCGAGTGAAATGTGAAAGGCTTCCTTCTTGTTATTAAAAACTATAAAAATTCAACATTTAATGCAAAAATAGTAAGAATGTATTATGAATTTATATAAAAGTAAAATTTATAGCAATGAAAACAAAGGGGGAAGGGGAAAATGGAAGCATACTGTTATATCATATATGAAGCGTTAGATTTCTTGAAGGCAGACTATAAGTAGAAGATGTATCCTATAAACCCTAAAGCAACCACTAAAATTACACAATGAACAGTTATAGCTAATAAGCCAACAAAGGACATAAATGTAATTATGAAAATATCCATGAAAACAGAATTATGAAAACAGAATTGAAAATATTTGATCTAAGCAACAAAAGAAATAAATTGGACCTCATCAAAATTAAAAATTGGACTTCATCAAAATTAAAGACTTTCTTGTATCAAAGAACATTATCAAAACAGTGAAAAGACAAGTTAGAGAACAGGACAAAATATTTGCAAATCGTGTCTGGTAAGGATCTAGAATCCAGAACATATAAAGAACTCTTACAACTCAATAACAAAAAGATAAACCCAATTAAAAAATGGGCAAAGGACTTGAGTTGACATTCATCTGGAGAAGATATACAAATGGCCAGCAAGTACATGAAAAGATGCTCAAAAGTTAGGTGGGTCCTCAAAACAGTAAACATAGAATTATCATATGATCCAACAATTCCACTCCTGGGTATATACAAAAAAAATAGAAGACCTAAAAATAGGTATTGAAAAAATACTTACACCCAATGTTCATAGCAGCGTTATTCACAACAGTCAAAAGGTGGAAACACCCCAGATGTCCACCAACAGATGTATGGATGAACAAACTGTGGCATATACATACAGTGGAATCCTATTGAGCTATAAAAAGGAATGAAGTAGCAATATATACACACTATAACATGGATGAACCTCAAAAGCATTATGCTAAGTGAAAGAAGCCAAACACGAAAGTTCACCCATTGCATGATTCAATCTATATGAAATATTCAGAATAGGTCAATCCATAAGGACAGAAAGCAGACTGTGGTTGCCAGGAGTTGTAGGAGGGAAGAATTAGGAGTAACTGCTCAATGGGTACTCAGTTTTATTTGCAGGTGATAAAATTATTTTAAAACCATATAGAGATAGTGGTTGTACAATATTGTGAATGTACTAAGTTGTACTAAGCTATTCACTTTAAAATGGTTAGTTTTATGTTATGTGAACTTCACCTCAGTATATATGTACACACATATATAACATATATATTTATATTATACACACACACACACACACAAATACTTGATCCAAAAGAAAGCAAAAAATAAAAACAAAGAACAGATTAAATACCAAGATGGTAATTTTGAACCCAATAATAACAAAAACAAACGTCCCACTTACAAAAAATATACACTTATGAATAAATCTAGCCAAGAAGGCAAAAGGTCCATACACTGAAAACTATAGAAGGCTGATGAAAGAAATTGAAGATAACACAAATAAACAGAAAGATATTCCATGTTCATGAATTGGAAGAATTAAAATTGCTAAAATCTCCATACCTCCCAAAGCAATCCACAGATTCAATGCAATCCACATCAAAATTCCAATGACATTTTTCACAGAAAGAAGAAAAAAAATCCCAAAATTCACATGGAAGTACAAAAGACCCCTAATAGCCAAAGCAATCTTGAGCAAAAAGAACAAAGTTGGAGGCATCATCATACTACCTGATCTCAAAATATACTACAAAGCTATAGTAACCAAAACAACATAGTCCTGGCATTAAAAACAAACACATAGACCAACGGATCAGAATAGAGAGCCCAGAAATAAATCCATGTTCTTACAGCCAACTGATTTTTGACAAAGATGCCAAGAACACACAACAAGGAAAGGATAGTCTCTTCAAAAAATGGTCCTAAGCAAACTGTTTATCCACATGCAAAAGAGACCCTCATCTCAAACCATTGCAAAAATCAACTGGAAACAGATTAAATACTTAAATATAAGACCTGAAACTATAAAACTGCTAGAAGAAAACAGGGAGAAAGCTCCATGACACTGGTCTGCACAAAGATTTTTTGGATATGACCCGAAAAGCAAAGGCAACAAAAGGCAAAAACAGACAAATGGAATTACATCAAACTAAAAAGCTTCTGTACAGCAAAGGAATCAACAGAGTGAAGAGACAACCTAAAGAATGGGAGAAAATATTTGCAAAGCATACATCTGATAAGAGATTAATATAAAAGATATACAAGGGATTAAACAACTCAATTGTAAAAATATAACCTGATTTAAAAATGGGCAAAGGACCTGAATAGACATTTCTCAAAAGAAGACATACAAACATACAAATGGCCAATAAATAAGGTATGTGAAAAAAATGCTCAACATCACTAATCATGAGAAAAATGCAAACCACAATGAGATATCACCTCACACCTGTTAGGATGGCTATCATCAAAAAGAGAAGAGATAACAAGTGTTGGTGAGGATGTAGAGAAAAGGAAATCTTTGTATGCTGTTGATAGGAATGTAAATTAGTAGAGCCATTACGGAAAACTGTATGGAGACTCCTCAATAAATTAAAAATAGTAGAACTAATAACATATGATTCAGCAATCACACTACTGGGTATACAGCCAAAGGACATGAAATCAGTACGTTAAAGAGGTATCTGCATTCCCATGTTCACTGCAACTATTCACAATATCCAAGATATAGACAACTTAAGTGTCCATCAACAGATGGATAATGAAAATGTGGTATATTACATAATGGAATACTGTTCAACCCTTAAAAAGGAAATCTTGACATTTGTGACAACATGGATTAACCTGTAGGACATTATGCTACGTAAAATAAGTCAGGCACAGAAAGACAAATACCAAATGGTCTCACTTATATGTGGAATCTAAAAAAGTCAAATTCATAGAAACAGAGAATGGTGGTGACCAAAGGTTGTGGGGTGGGGCGGTTGGGGAAATGTTGGTCAAGGACACAAAAATTCCAGTTAGGAGGAAGAAGTTTAGGATATCTACTGTATATCATGGTGACTACAGTTAATAACAACATATTATATATTTGAAAATTGCTACAAGAGTAGGTTTTAAGTGTTCTCACTACAAAACCATCGTAAGTATGTGAGGTAATACATGTTAAATAGCTTGATTTAGCCATTCCACAATGTATACATATATCGAAACATCATGTACACCACAAATAAATACAATTTTGGTGTTGCTGTTTTGTTTCCTTTTTGAGACTGGGTCTCATTCTGTCACCCAGGCTGGATGGAGTGCAGTGGCATGATCTTGGCTCACTACAACCTCCCCCTCCCAGGTTCAAGCCATCCTCCCACCTCAGCCTCCCAAGTAGCTGGGACTACAGGTGCACACCACCACGCCTGGCTAATTTTTCTATTTTTTGTAGAGATGGGGTTTCACCATGTTGCCCAGGCTGGTCTCAAACTCCTGAGCTCAAACGATCCATCTGCCTTGGCCTCCCAAAGTGCTGGTATTAAAGGTGTGAGCCACTGCACCCAGCCTACAATTTTTACTAGTCAATTAAAAGAATTTTAAAAATAAACTTAAATGTAAATAGTCTAAGCACCCTAATTTAAAGGAAGAGACTGTCAAATTGGATTCTAAAAAATTAACAACCACCTATATGGAACCTACAAGAAACCTACTTTACATGTAAAGACTCAGCTGGGTGTGGTGGCTCACGCCTATAATCCCAACACTTTGGAAGGCTGAGGCAGGCAGATCACTTGAGGTCAGGAGTTCGAGACCAGCCTGGACAATATGGCGAAACCCTGACTCTACTAAAAATACAAAAATTAGCCTGGTATGATGGTTCACGCCTGTAGTCCTAGCTACTTGGGAGGCTGAGGTAGGAGAATTGCTTGAACCCGGGAGGCAGAGGTTGCAGTAAGCCGAGATCACACCACTGCACTCTAGCCTGGGTGAGATAGCAAGACTATGTCTCAAAAAAATAAATAAATACAAATATAAAGACTCCACAGTACCCTATTCCATGTGCCTCTTCCCTTGGCTGAGTTAATCTGTATCATTTTCTGTTAAAAAAATAAAAAATAAAAAAATAACCCTGAGTGGAACAGCTCTGAGTTCTGTGAATTCTCCTAGAGAATTATCAAACATTATGGTGGTCTTGGGGATCCCTGAACTCTGCAACTAGTAAGTGGCTTTAACAAGACTACAATATACAAGATCAATATACAAAAAAAACTATTGCATTTCTATATACTATACAAGCAATGAACAATGGCAACTTGAAATTTTAAAAGTAATACCATTTATAATGGTATCAAAAATATGAAATACTTAGGAATAAATCTGATATAAGATGTGTAAGATCTACAAAGCATTGCTGAGAGAAATTGAAGAAAACCTAAACAAATTGGAGAGATACACTAATGTTTATGGATCAACGCAATCCCAGTCAAAATCTCATCAGGTGTCTGGCAGAAACTGGCACCAACCTAATTCAAAAATTCATATGGAGTGTATAAAAACAAGATAAAATTCAGACGGAAATGCTAAACACCTAGAATATTCAAAAGAGCTTTGATGAAAAACAAAATTTCAAGACTTGCATTACCTAAGTTACAGTAATCAAAACAGCGTGATAATGGCACCTAGATCAATTTGGCAGTACAAAGAGCTCAAAAACATATAGTCAACTGATTTTCAACATAGGTGTAAAGACAATTCAGTGGAGAAAAAGACAGTCTTTTTTACAAATGTGGACACAACTAGATACCCATACACAAAAAAAACTTGGATTCCTACCTTATACTATATACAAAAAGTAAATCAAAATGGATCACAGAACTAAATATAATATCTGAACCTATATACCATCTAGAAAAAGTGAGAGAAAATCTTGGTGACCCTGGATTAGGCAAATATTCTCAGACATGACACCAAAAGCTGGAGCTACAAAAGAGTTGCACTTCAAGATTAAGAACTTCTGCTCTTTGAAAGGTACAGTTCAGATAACGAAAAGCTATAGAGAAGTAATATATTTGCAAATCACATATCTAAGACTTCTATGCAGAATATTTAAAGAACTCTCACGATTCAGCAATGAAAGAAAACCAACAACCCAATAAAAATATGTGGAAAAGATTTGAACAAATAAGTCATCAAAGATATATGAATGGCAAAAAATAAGCCCATGAAAATGCTCAACATCATTAGTCATTAGAGAAATGCAAATTCAAACCACAATGAGATACAACTTCATACCCACTAAGATGGTTGTAATCAAAAAGATAATACCAAGTGTTAGTGAGGATGCAGAGGAACTGGAACCCTCACACATTGCTAGTAGAGATGTAAGATGGTACAGGCACTTTAAAAACTGGCAGGTACTTGTAAATTTAGAACATTCACTTACTGCCTGACTCAGCCATACTATTCCGAGATATTTACCCAAAAGAAATGAAAGCATATGTTCATACAAAGACTTGTACACTTGTACACAAACTTGAAGTTTTATCTGTAATAGCTAAAAAGTGAAAAAAAAACTCAAATGTCCATCAAAGGTGGATGGAGAAACAGATTGTGGTACATCCATACAATGGAGTACTGCTTAGCAATAAAAAGGAATGAACTGTTGATAAACAGAAAAGCACAGATTATCTCAAAATTATTATGGTGAAGGCTGACACAGGAGAATTGCTTGAACCCAGGAGGCAGTGAGCCAAGATCGCGCCACTGCACTCCAGTCTGGGCAACAGAGCAAGACTCCATCTCAAAACAAAAAAATATATTATGGTGAATAAGAGAAGCCAGACAAAAAAGAATATATACTATGTAATTCCACTTCTAAAAAGAATCTAGAAAACATAATCTATAGTAATAGAAAACAGATCAGTGCTGGGAGGATGGCATGAAGGAAAGAGCGTGGAATTACAAAGAGGTACAAAGCAGCTTTTGAAGTAATAGGTATGTTCATTATCTTGACTGTGGTGATGGTTTTATGGGCATGTACATATGTAAAAATGTAGCAAATTGTATACTTTAAATATGTGCAACTTATAAATATATATACCTATTTATTAAATTTAAAAACTAAGAGATAAAGAAAATAGCCAAGATGTTCCTAAAGAACAAGATAGCAGACACACACATATGCATGCACACACACACTCACATAAAGCAGCGGGGAAAGGGATAGCTTTCACAATAAATTAAGTTGGGACAAATGGGTATTCCACATGGGGAAGAAAAGAAGGAATCTACCACATACTGAGCACAAAAACAATTCCAGGTGGATAATAAATCTAAATGTGAAAAGTCAAATAATAAAAGTTCTGAAACATGCGGTAGGCAAAGATTACTTAAATAAGTCACAAAAATCACTAACCATTAAGGTTAAGATTGATAAAATTGACTATATTAAAAATAAGATCTTCAGTTCATCAAAAGATACCATAAAATGAAAAGATAATAACAGAATGAGTGACAATATCTATAATACACACAACTAACAAAGGACTGAGAATATTCAGAATATATAAAGAACTCTTACAGCTTAACAAGGGAAAGAATGACAATTTCAGAGGAAAAAGACTAGAGTGGAACTGAAAGAGGAGATCCAAATGGTCAACAAACATGCATAAAAGTTGATCAATGTCACTCCTACTCAGGGAAATGTAAATGAAGCCACCATGAAATACTACTACCTAACTACCAGACTGGCAAAATGTTAACAGTCTGGATTTAACTTGATTACCTTGCTAAGGAAAAATTAACTAATTTTTTAAAAATTTAATAGCCTGGCAAAATCAAGTGCCACCATGCAGAACAACAGGTTCATTTAGTCCTTGCTGGGACTGTAAACTGTTAAAAACAGTTTTGGAAGGTGGTTTGACATTATTTAGTGAAGCTGAAGATACCTATACCCATTACCTAGCAATTTCTAGGTACAGACCCTACATATACACTGGGAAATCTAATACTCATATCAGCATAGTATTAGCCAAAAATGAAAACAACTCCAATATCAGTCATCAACTGAATATACTATGGTATATTCACAAAATGGAACTCAAAATACAAGTGAAAGTGAAGAAACTACAACTATATACAATGTAGCTGAACATATGAAACATCAGGTTGGGCGAAAAAGCAAGACTCAAAAGAATACATACTGATTGCATTTACTTTAAGTTGGAAACCAGGTAAACCACAGTATGTTATTTAGTGACATAACTGGTGTTAAAACTACAAAGAAAAGCAATGAAATAACTGCTTAATAACCTCTTGAGTTTCTAGGGCGCTAGCCACGTTTTTTTTAACCTTAGCAGTTGTTACATAGGTGTTCACTCTAAGTATTTGCTAAAATGTACACCTGTTATATGTACTGTTCCATATTTGCTATATGGTGCTATAAAATTTTTCAAATGTAAAGAGTCTATGAGATTAATGGATTCAATATTCACCTATGAAATCTGCTATTAACATTTTTTGAATTTATTACAAATGAAACCATAAGCTGTGTCACATTAACTTATCATCTGACATAGCTAATATGTAGTTAGCTCCTTATTCTACCAGTTACCAGCTATGTGGCCTTGGGCAAACTAACCTTTCTGAGCCTCAGTTTCTATAAAATGAGGATAGAAAATAACAGTACTAATTCCAGAGTTGTGAGAAGGAAATGAGACATCTATGTAAATACTTCAAACAGAACCTGGCATATAGGAAACAATCATTATGTGTATCCATTAAATGGTACTTTAAGATGATGTTTAGATACATGCTACACATTGTGACCAATTTCACAGAAGCCAATGTGTTTTCACTGGTTAAAGGAGATGATGGTACCTATAACTGCAATACTAAATCATGCACAAAAGACAGTGGACATCTTTCACATCACTTACCATCCAGTGACACCTCCAATGAACAGCTGGGTTGCCACGCTATACTTTTCTGCTGAAGGTCCAGATTCCTGCCCGAACAGCTTACGCCACCATGGCTGCTTCTTAGCAAATTCCGCAAGGTCCAGTGACTCAAAATTTCCGTCAAAGTTTCCTACAAGAAGTAATATGTTAAATAAGAAAATATTTACTTTTATAATAAATCACTACCATACCTAACTAGATTAAGACATATTTAAAGAAACAGATGTAATAAGAAACCTCCAAATATTCTATTTTAAATAATAAATTTATTCTAAGTTGCAATTTTGGAAAATCAGACTAAAATCAGCAAATACTAATGTCTATATTAGAGGGAAAAACCTAGAAAATCTAGAATTAGTCCTCTAGTTTGTCCTCTCAAATTTAAAAATAACAAAAAATGCCAGGCGCGGTGGCTCACACCTGTAATCCCAGCGCTTTGGGAGGCCGAGGTGGGCGAATCACCTGAGGTCAGGAGATCGAAACCAGTCTGGCCAAAATGGCGAAACCCCATCTCTACTACAAATACAAAAATTAGCCAGGCATGGTGGCAGGCGCCTGTAATCCCAGCTACTCGGGAGGCTAAGGCACAAGAATTGCTTGAACCCAGGAAGCAAAGGTTGCAGTGAGCTGAGATAGTGCCGCTGCACTCCAGCCTGGGCAACAGAGCGAGACTCCATCTCAAATAAATAAATAAATCCAAAAAGACCTACAAAAAACTGCCAGTAATGCATCCCAAATGAAACAAATTTGCCCCTTCTCTTCAGAAGTAACTCAATGCTATTCAGTAATCCACAAATTTTCTAAGTACTACGTGGATCTCCAGTGATAATGAAGGTGAGAGGTAATGTTTAATTGAGCTCTTACTATTTACCAGGCAATGTGCTAAACATTAATCATGTATATCTAATTAAATCCACAGAATAAGGTAGGTACTACTTATTAACTCAATTTTATAATTAAGAAATGAAGGCCAGGCACAGTGGCTCACACCTGTAATCCCAGCACTTTGGGAGGCCGGAGGCGGGCGGATCACCTGAAGTCAGGAGTTCGAGACCAGCCTGACCAACATGGAGAAACCCCATCTCTACTAAAAATACAAAATTAGCCGGGGGTGGTGGCACATGCCTGTAATCCTAGCTACTCGGACTTGAACTGAGGGCGGAGGTTCGGTGACCAAAACCACCATTGCACTCTACCTTGGCAAAAAAGAGACCCACTCAAAAAAAAAAAAATGAAATGAAGGTTCCAAAGTTAAGCGATTTGCCCAAGCATGAAGAAAGAATTAACAAAATGTCAATCCCTTTCTCTGTGGGAAGATAATGTCAGGCTCCCCTACTATACCCAGCCCTGTTTCCCTGGAAACACACCGCACTAAGAAATGTCTGATATGAAATGTCAACAATGTACTATTCAAAGCTGTTTACTGTAAAATTGACCTCAAATGATCAACTTCATCTGACATGGAATGTGTACAGTCTTTTCACACATAACGTAATACACAACAGAAAATTACTACTACCCATGCAAAGGCAAAGCCATATAAAGGAAACAAAATTTGTTTAAATAAAAGAAACAGAAGCAGGCCAGGCACGGTGGCTCACGCCTGTATCCCAGCACTTTGGAAAGCCCGGGGAAAGGATCACTTGAAGTCTGGAGTTCAAGACCAGCCTGGCCAACATGGTGAAACCCTGTTTCTACTAAAAATACAAAAATTAGCTGGCGTGGTGGCATGCACCTGTAGTCCCAGCTACTCGGGAGGGTGGGACAGGAAAGTCACTTGAACGCGGGTAGCGAAGGTTGCAGTGAGCCAAGATCGCACCACTGCACTCCAGCCTAGGTGACACAGCGAGACTCAGTCTCAAAAAGAAAAAAGAAAAAGAAACAGAAACAGAACCAGTGATGATCAAGATGCTGAAGTAAACAAATAACAATGTTCGAAAACTGCTCAAAAGATTAAACATCTATGTAATTGGAGTTCCAGAAGATTAGAAAGAATGGGATAGAAGTAATATTCAAAGAGGTACACAAAAGTTATTCAGGCCGACAAGAAATGATGCCACATGGAAGTCTGGAAATGCAGAAAGGAATGAGACACTGGAACGGGCAAATAGGTGGATAAATCTAAATGAATACTTACTATACAAAATAATAATTACGGAAATTTTATACTTCAAAATCAAAGAAAAAAATCAGAATAAAAAGTAGAAAATAGGGGCTGGGCATGGTGGCTCATGCCTGTAATCCCAGCACTTTGGGAGGCCGAGGCGGGTGGATCACCTGAGGTCAGGAGTTCGAGACCAGCCTGGCCAACATGGTAAAACCCTGTCTCTACTAAAAATACCAAAAATTAGCCGGGCATAGTAGCGGGCACCTGTAATCCCAGCTACTCAGGAGGCTGAGATGGGAGAATTGCTTGAACCCGGGAGGCGGAGGTTGCAGTGAGCCGAGATCAGGCCATTGCCCATTTTCCTGGGCAACAAAAGCGAAACTCCGTCTCAAACAACAACAAAAAAAAGTAGAAAATGGGAATAGAAGGGAATTTCTTCAATCTGATATAGGCCATCTATGAAAAATATACAACTAATATCATACTTAATGGTGAAATATGGAACACTTTCCTTTCCTTAAAATCTATTCAACTGTTTTTTGTTTTGTTTTGAGACAGGGTCTCACTTTACCACCCACATCGGAGTGCAGTGGCACTATCACAGATTACTGCAACTTCAAACTTCTGGGCTCAAGCAATCCTCCCACCTCAGCCTCCCCAGTGGCTGGACTACAGCTGTGCACCACTGTGACCAGCTTATTTTTTTTTTGTAGACAGGAGGTCTCACTTTGTTGCCTAGGCTGGTCTGGAACTCCTGGCCCCAAGTGATCCTCCCTCCTTAGCCTCCCAAAGTGCTGGGATTACAGGTGTGAGCCACTTTGCCCAGCACTGTACTGGAGTTCCTAGCCACTGCAACGAAAGACAAGAAATAAAAGTCAAAGAGATTAGAAAGGAGGTACAATAATAATTCTGTCTTCATTGGCAGATAATATAACGGTGTATATAGAAAACCCAGAAAAATCTACAAAAAGGTACCAGAAGCAAGGTCACACATTATAAGACCAATATTAAAAAGTCATTTGAATTTTTATGTATTAGAAATGATGAACTGGAAAACAAAATAATTTTAATTGCAAAAATTATGTTGTAGTAAATTCAATGAAAGATGCACAAGACCTCTTCACTGTAAACTAGAAAACACTGCAAACTACAAAACACTGCAAAGAAATTGAAGATGACCTAAAATAACAGGGATATACTGTTTATGTTTTGCAAGACTCAATATTTTTAAGATGTTCATTCTCTCCATATATTGATCTATATATTCAATACAATCTCAATTAAAAAGTAGGTTTTTTCTTTTTTTTTTTTTTTTATTGAGACGGAGTTTTGCTCTTTTTGCCCAGGCTGGAGTGCAATGGCGCAATCTCAGCTCACAGCAACCTCCTCCTCCCAGGTTCAAGTGATTCTCCTGCCTCAGCCTCCCAAGTAGCTGGGATTACAGGCATGCACCACCACGCCTGGCTAATTTTTTGTATTTTTAGTGGAGACGGGGTTTCTCCATGTTGGTCAGGCTGGTCTCGAACTCCCGACCTCAGGTGATCCGCCTGCCTGGGCCTCCCAAAGTGCTGGGATTACAGGCGTGAGCCACCACGCCTGGCCAAAAAGTAGGTTTTTATGTAATTGACAAACTGGTTCTAAAATTCATATGAAGATACAAAAAAACCCAGCAGTGTTCCAGTTACTTCGGCTGTATAACAAAATACTCCAAAACTTCATGAAGCAAAACAATCACATCTTATGCTCTCAGATTTTGTGGATCAGGAATTCAGCCACAGCACTGTGGTTTGTCTTTGTTTCATGTCTGAGGCTTTAGCCAGAAGACTTACAGGCTGGGTCTGAAGACTCTACACTCACACAGATAGATAGGCTGCTACTCTATGTGAGTCAATCTAGGCTTCCTTACAGTATAGGAGCTGAGGTCAGGAGGTGAAAGTCCCAAGAAAGGAAGAGAGCAAATGCACTGTTACTTCCACTACATTCTGTAGGAACGGGCAGTCAGTCACAAACTCCCATCCAGATTCATGAAGAGGGCATATAGATCCCACCCCTGGGTGGGAGGAGTGTCAAAGTCACTAGGAAAAAGACCATGAGGAACGGTAAATATTGCTGCAATCAGGAAAATACAAATTGCCACAATAATCCTGGGGGCGGGGGCGGGCAAGGGAAAGAGGAGGGTTCAAGGAATTTCAAGGCTTATTATAAAGCTACAGTATAATATACAACTATCTTAATTTCAAGACTTATAAAGCAATGACATTCAACACTGTCAAACTGACCCAAGGATACCCAAATATAGCAATGGAAGAGAATCCAGAATCCAGAAATAGATCCACACATATAGTCATTTGATTTTTAATAACATAGCACCAAGGTAATTCAATGAAGGAAACAACAAATGATGTTAGAACTACTATATATTTGTGTTTCAAAAAAAAAACTACTCTCAACCTCTACCTTAAACCATACACAAAATATAATTCAAGAATTCATTCAGGATACATCACAGATACCCATTTAGCAGAACAAAATACGAATGTTTGAGCACCTGGGTACTCCATGGCCTCTCAAGTAGTTAAATAATTAATTTTTCTAATGTAACAACAAAACATTACAGTTTTGTTTTAACGTAATTTGACGAAGCCCCTTAGATCAACAGGTGGCTCCATTGGGGCTGCAGTGAGCTATGATTGTGCCACTATGCTGTAGCCTGATTGACAGATCTAGTCCCTAAAAAAGGGAGTAGGGGGAAAGGTAGATAAAATGCAAGATATTTGGTCAGTCATTGGTCAAACACCGCTAAGCACTATGATAGACAAAAGTCAGCCAATAGCCACGTTTATGAGCCCACAAAATCAATGATCACAGTTATTATGTGATCATCACTATGATAACAATTGAAATTCATCTTAACCTCAAAATTTCTCACAACAATTTCCTAGCTGCAAATACCTGATCAACCTGTAAGAGCAGTCTGCTCTTATAAAAGTCAGTAAGAGCAGTCTGCTCTGCAGGAAAATACATTATCACATTGCACATTCCACCTTCCCAGAGTCATCTAAAATTTAGTGGTGTGCTGGTAAAATGCTTAACAGTCGGCTTTAGGCGAGGGCTGATTTGTAGTGTGGCCAATTTCCATCGTGTATTCATTCATCGTGAGCGTGACGTTACTGAATTGTGACACTACCGAACCCAGAGTTGGGAAGACATGCACAGTAGAGCACCACAGTATAGTATCTCCACCACAGAGATACAATAGATGTATAAATAGCCTCAAAAGTGAAGTAACAATAAAACATGGTAAACAATAAAAGTGATGAGTTTTTAGTATTTTCACTGCCTTTGTTATTAACATAATTGACGTAATTTTACGTTTATATGATTTTCAATGATGGCTCTGTTTAGCATTGGGATCCTGTGAGTCAGTACTAAATTAAATACAACCTAAACATTCAAAATAGGGTAAGAAGCATAAGTTAAAGACGTGCTCCACTGCGAATTACACGGAATCTTTGACTACGCCGACTAAACAGAAGGCGATTGCTAAGTACCATCCCTTATGTGCTAGTTTTTCAAAATCAACAATAAAGCAGTTGGGGAGGTGCCTTGTACACAGAATGACGCCACGAGGCATTTGAGATGAACGTCCAAAGGGACAAAGAAGCCAGACCGCTTCTGAGAACAGGGACAGAATGTCTTCGGGCTTCTGCTGCCGGGGGCGGCGCCGGAAGGCTGGGTGAGCTCCACTGGAGACTACACCCTGGGGTGGTTAGGCCCCAGAGACGCGCGTGACCTTGGCCGGACCCTGGGAGCGGCTGAGCCAGGGAAGAGCCCCGAGCGCCCTCCCCATCCCCGCGCCGCTTGGACTCCCCGGGGAGCTCGGTCGGGACTGGCGGGCGCGGAGCCCTTCCCCTTCCGGAGCCCAGGAAGGCGGCTCCCCGCGGCGCCGACCGCGCGCGCGCCCGCCCTTACCTTGACTGGACGCGGCCATTTCGGTGAGCTTGTCTCGCGAGGACACACGTACAGGATCTGCGCGGTAGGCCGCGGAGTGGCGCGCAGTTGTCGCCACCACTTGGCTTCCGGCACGTGGGGCAGATGTTTCCATTCCCACGGCGGCAGCGGAAGAGGGCGGGCCGGGCGCGCCGCGGCTGCTTGCAGTCGCCGCAAGCGGCTACATCACAGAGCTCAGCGTGCAGTGTCACAGGCCCCGCAGCCCCGCCCAACAGATGCACCGAGATGCGCGTGCGCAGAAGGCGTCCTGGGGGTGAGGCTCCTTCCCTCTACTCCCCCCGACTCTCCCCCACTTTCCCCCCTCCACCCACTGCGGCCGTCGGGGCTCGCTCGCCAAGTACCTGGAGGCGAGTTCCTGACGCGACTGCGACTCAATCCTCGCCTGGTGAAGAATATTTTACCTATGACTCACTGAAAATAAAGACGGCTGAGTGACCGTGTTTGTTCATGTAAACATTGAACAAATATTTATCGGCTTCTGCGATGTGCCCTACCTTTTAGTGGAGGAAGACACATTTTATTTATGTATTTAATTTTTCTTTTGAATTTTACATGTGAGTTATACTTAATAAAACTGACTTCAAAATATATCTTCAACAGAAAATCCAGCAACAGTTTCTATTATGTTAGTTAAAACAGCCAGTCTTTTCCTTTACTTTTAAAAATTATTCATAAATGTAATTAGTGAATTATAATAAACATTGACATCTGATCCACTGCTTTAGGAGTGACACAAATGAAGTAACTCAAGCTATTTTCTTTATAATCATTGTGCTATTGTTTTCTTTTTCTTTTCAATTAGGCTGCTTAATATAGGATTTTGTAGCACCATAGGAGTTGAGTAAAAATAAAAGTAATAAAAATATACCTTATCTGGCCGGGCGCGGTGGCTCACGCCTGTAATTTCAGCACTTTGGGAGGCCAAGGCGGGCAGATCACGAGGTCAGGATCTCTACTAAAAATACAAAAAATTAGCCAGGCGTGGTGGCGGGTGCCTGTAGTCCCAGCTACTCGGGAGGCTGAGGCAGGAGAATGGCGTGAACCAGGAGGTGGAGCTTGCAGTGAGCCGAGATCATGCCACTGTACTCCAGCATGGGCGACAGAGCGAGACTCCCTCTCAAAAAAGAAAAAAAAAATACGTTATCTATGAAGATTTCCAATTTGATTTCTATTTATCACAAATGGCCACAGTACTCTTCTGTACTTTACCACATACCATATTGTATGCTGTAATTATTTGTGAATATGTAATTGATAATATTGTAGGTTTTAGAGAATCCTTGAAAACATGAAAATTTGGTAATGGGGTCTATTTTGATTATTTATTTATTTATTTATTTATTTATTTTTGAGACAGAGTCTCACTCTTGTTTCCCAGGCTGGAGTGCAATGGCGCGATCTCGCCTCACTGCAAGCTCCACCTCCCGGGTTCAAGCGATTCTCCTGCCTCAGCCTCCCAAGTAGCTGGGACTACAGGCGCGTGCCACCACGCCCGGCTAATTTTTTGTATTTTTAGTAGAGAAGGAGTTTCATCTTGTTAGCTAGGATGGTCTAGCTCTCCTGACCTCGTGATCTGCCGGCCTCGGCCTCCCAAAGTGCTGGGATTACAGGCGTGAGCCACCGTGCCCGGCCATATTTTGATTTAAAATTCAGCAATAATAGATTAAATTTTCAATCAAGTAAGCCCTTGGACCAGGGAATGCTATTCCTTAAAAAGTGCTTCTATCAGTATAGCCTCTGACTCATTACTTTGGTAATTTTAAAATTGTATTTCATTCCTGATTAACATTCCCACCCAGATTATTAATTATACAATCTGTTAACTGTAGAACCTCAAACATGTTGGATTGTACTGTATTTGTCTGGAAGACACATTTTTAAAACATTGTAATCGCTATAAGAGAAGCACTGGGAAAGAAAGGAGCTTCTATGCCTGCAGTGCCTGAGGAGCCCTTTAACAGTGTGCCCCGCCCCTAAGCTACTGATGCTGTCATCCCCATCCCAGTTAGTCAGCTTTATTCCAAAAAACTTGGTGTTCCAAATTTTTCCTTCTCAAAGCCCACAGATCCAAAATTCATCAGCAGTTCCCACAAACGTTACCCTCACAATGAATCCAGCCATTTTTCACCCTCTCCTGTGGTTCCATCATAGCCCAAGCCACCACCATTTCTCAGGCCACCCTCCTTCTACCCTTATCCCGCTAGAGTTTGTTCTATCTACAGTGATCAGAAAGATCAGCCTAAAAGATAATTCTGATCACCACCCTCCTCTACTCACAACCCGGCCGTGTCTCCCCATTGCCCTCAGTGTAGAAATCAATGTCCCTTTGCTGAAATGCAACCTTAGTGAAACTTTCCATGACTAACCTCCTTTAAAATTGCAACCTGGTCCACCCTTACTCCCCTTTACCCCACTTCTCTTTTTTGCACAGCACTTATTTTACCTTCTAACATACTGTATAATGTACTCATGTATTGTAATTATTGCTTATCATCCCTCTTTCAGTTGCTTATATTTTTCATCATTGTGTACCCAGTGCCTAGGACAATGTCTGTCTAGGACAAATGGGTAGTTATGTGGCTGTAGGCAAGCCATTTAACCTCTCTGTACCTCAGTTACTTTATCTGTATCCACTTTGCAGTGTTGTCATGAGGATTAAATCAGATAGCCTATGTGTAGCACCTGGCAGCGAATTTATCACCCTGTACTATAATTGTCTACTTTTCTGTCTCCTGCATTGGACTGTCATTCCCAGGGGGTTGGGAACTGGGATTTCTTCATTTCTGAGGCATAGAAGTATAGCATAGTGGTTAGGAGCATGACTTCTGGAGCCATCACAAGCTGTGTGGCCATTGGAGAAGTTGCCTAACCTCTCCGTGCTTCAGTTTCATCACAGATAAAATGAAGGTAAGAATAGTACCTGTATTTAAAAGCACCTAGAACAGTTCCTGGCATATAGTGTCAGCTGTCATCTCTGCATCCTTGTACCTGTCAGAGAGGAGTGTTTATCAAAGGGGCTTCTTGCTGCCTGTTTCCAAACCAGTCAACGATATACCAATTGCTCCCTAACACATTCTTGTTTGTGCAGAACTGAGCTCAATGATAACATTTTTATAGCAACCCTGATCAAGTTTCCTCTCATAATCTCTTACACTTTGAGGCCCCTGCAGGGGCCCTCACTCTCCCTAATACACATTAACCTGAGTAGCGTGTTTGAGCTCACCATGGCTACATTCTGATGTAAAGAGATACATCCTATACCTGGGCCAAATGTAAACAACCTGGAAAAGTGTTAGGTTAAAAAGAAAACAAAATAAATAAATGAGTAAATGCCAGGTGGTTATGAGTGCTATTGAGAAAAATGAAGCCAAGAGGGATATCAGTAATGCAGGTGGGGGTAAAGAGCTTACAACATAAATGTGGTGTGCCATATTTAAACCTCATTTAACAGGCAAGATTTGAGCTGAAATGTGAAGGAGTTGTGGGAGTGGAACTACGTGGAAATCTGGGGGAAAGATGTTTTGGGTAAAAGAAATAGCAAGTGTTGAGGTCCAGGGGCATGAGTGTGCTTGATATTTTAGGGAAGAGTAAGGAGACCAGCATAACCAGAGTGAGATGAGACTACAGAGGTCAGGAGAAAGGGCCATGGTAAAGATGTAGGGTTTTACCCTGATGGAGGTCAGAAGCCATTGGAGGATTCTGAGAAGAGGAGTGACAGGACTCGCTTTATAGTTTTAAATTATAACTATAAATTATAGTTTTTAAAACAATAGTTGCCTAACCTCATGTTATATGTAAAACAACAGTTTTAAAAACTATAAATTCCTCACACTGGCAGCAGTGTGAGGAGCAAGGGCAAAAGCAGAGAGACTAACAGGTTGCTGGTTACTCTTGCTAGTGCAAGTGAATTCTAGAATCTTCGACAACATCCAGAACTTCTCTTGCTGCTGCCACTCAGGAAGAGGGTTGGAGTAGGCTAGGAATAGGAGCACAAATTAAAGCTCCTGTTCACTTTGACTTCTCCATCCCTCTCCTCCTTTCCTTAAAGGTTCTGATTAAAGCAGACTTCTTATGCCCTTACTGCTATCAGAAGTGAATGGGTTAAGTTCAGCAGCCTCCCTTTTCCTACTTCAGTTTTTCCTGTGGCTGCTTCCCACTGATAAAAAGGAAGCAATCCTATCGGTTACTGCTTAGTGCTAAGCACATCCAGCGGGTAAAGTTCCTTAAAATGCTCTGCAAAGAAATTGGGACTTTTCATTAAATCAGAAATTTTACTTTTCCCCTCCTGGGAGCTAAAGATATTTCAGAGAAGAATTAACCTTTTGCTTCTCCAGTTGAACATTTGTAGCAATAAGTCATGCAAATAGAGCTCTCCACCTGCTTCTTTCTGTGCCTTTTGCGATTCTGCTTTAGTGCCACCAGAAGATACTACCTGGGTGCAGTGGAACTGTCATGGGACTATATGCAAAGTGATCCCGGTGAGCTGCCTGTGGACATAAGGTAAAGGCATGTCCTGTAGGGTCTGATCGGGGCCAGGATTGTGGGGATGTAAGTCTGCTTGGAGGAAGGTGCAGACATCGGGTTAGGATGGTTGTGATGCTACCTGGGCCCCAAAGAAACATTTCTGGGTAAGGTGTGCCACATCTGTGTTATTAGCAGAAATGCTAATTGCCAGTTCTTTTCATAGATAGGTCTGACCTATTTGTTGATATTTTGTTCTGTTTTGTCCATTGCTTCTCTTTGTCACATGCTGCTCCTCCAGAATCTAGAGACTGGAGTAGAGGGAGGGTGAAGGGACAAAGACAAAACTTCCCTCCGCCTGCCCAAGCTTCCATAGAATCAAGGCAATGAAATCCAATCAATATCACACACAAGTTTCATGTCTGGTTCTCTTGTGTGTACATGCAATGTGTGTTTTTTTTTAATATCTTTTCCTACTTTGGGTGTAAGGATAATATGAGCCTTGAGTTCAGAAGCTTTTCATGTTTTGGGGCTTCTGGTGCATTTAGGGAGAGTATTAAATAACTTTATCAATATTATTCAGATTTTTCTGTCTCTTCTTCAGTAAATATTGGTATATTTTGGTTTATATTTTGGTCTATATTTTCATAGAAAGCAATCTACTATCCCTAGATTTCATAAGGTATTGGTATCAAGTTACATAAGAGTCTCTTGTGATTTCATTAAACGGTTCTGTGTCTGTAGTTATATTTCCTTTTTCATATATTTTCTTTTGGTTTGATTTATCAATCTCTTTTTTCTTTCTGTTGCATCAGTTTCTGCTTCTACTTACATTGATTCATTCCTTCCTTCTAACTTCCTTTGGTTCATTTTGTTGTTAGATTTTTGCTTATTGAGTTGAATGCTGAAATCATTTATTTTATATTTTGTTTTGTCTTCTTTAAATGTGTATTATAAAGATTTAAATATAATACATAGATAGTGGCTATGTAAACATTAAATGTGGTCATGTTGTACATACTTTATAGTCTTTTCGGTTCTTTCTGTTTGGCTCCCCACCCTCTTTCCACATCGGTCCCCTTCTCCCCCATCTCAACTAGGTAACCCCAGTATGATAATATATATTCACATACACATACACACACACAAAGGTTTTCTTGGACATTATTTGTTTTATAAAATTGGGACATTATACACACATTTCTCACTCATTAACATGTACTAGAACTCTAAGTCAATTGGTATGGCTTTAATTCATTATTTTTATTGGCTATATAAGATTCTATGGTATGGCTGTATCGTAATTTAGTCAATATGTTCACTTTATTCCAGTTTTTGGCTACTATATCCTATATCGTTACATGCTGGTGCTTTTACTTCTGTTGAACAAATTTGCAAGAGGAATATTAATGGAACGAAGGGAATGTTTCCTTCTAAGTTTTAATTTCCAAAGAGGCCAGAACTTTTCAAACATTTCTACCATCGAAGTATGAAAATGGCCTTCTCTCTGCATTCACATAGCGATAAGTTTTATCCTGTTTTTAAAATTTGCCAATTTTACAGGTGTAGAGTGATATTGCATCATTACTTTCGTTGTGTTATTTTTATTTCTAATAAGTTGAGCATCTTTTTAAGTGCTTGTTGGCTATTGGATTTATTTAGGGGATTTAATTAGTCATATGCTTTGCCCATTATTCTTTGGACTCTTTCATTTAAAAAAAATTATGAGAACCCTTTTATTATTACAAATATTAACTCTTTGTCGTGTATATTGCAGTTTCCCCCAAGATCCATTGTTTGTCTGTTGACTTTGTTATAACTTTTACCAAAACAGTTTTTAATTTTTATAATCAGAGATATCTTTTCTTTCATATCTTCAGAGTTGGCAAGGTTGGTTAAAAATGTTTCCCACACCTCAAGATTGTATGTGTAGTCTCCCAGATTTTCTTGCAAGATGTTTACTGTTTCGCTTTTTATATGCATTGCTTCAATTATCTGCTAATTACTTTTGTCATATGGCATGAGAGAGGGATTTGTCTAGTTTTATTTCCATCCAGATCAATAGCCTGTTGTGATGGCACCTTTTGCCACTGATTTGAATCAACACATTCATCATATAAAGTTCTCATATATATTAGCATGTATTTCTGGATTCATTAGGCTGTTTCACTAATCTACTATTATCTTGCTATGCCAGTACCATAGTGATTTGATTACAGTGAGCCTATGATATCTTCTGATATCTGGTGGGTGAAAGCAATCCTCACTATTCTTTTTGTACCTTTCTTAGCTATTTAGACACTTTATTCTTCCACATAAAACTGTTAAGATATTTTTCAAATTAAAAAGATCCAAGCCCTGTTGTGATTCTAACTGAAATTTCATTAAACTCCTACCTTAATTTTATTAATGTAATAAATTTAAATATTTTTCTTATTACATTTATCTCTATGTATTTTATAAGTGTGATGCTATTGTTAATAAGATAGTTTTCTCCTATTTCCATTTATGAGTGCTTAGCACCAAATAGAGATAAGCTATTGGTTTGTGTATTTTCAGCTTTTTCTTTTGAGGCAGGGTCTCATTTTGTCACCCAGGCTGGAGTGCAGTGGGGTGATCTCACCTCACTGCAGCCTGAACCTCCTGGATTCAAGCAATTCTCCTGTCTCAGCCCCCCAAGTAGCTGGGACTACAGGAGCAGGCCACCAAGCCTGGAAAATTTTTGTATATCTTTTAGAGATGGGTTTTGGCCATGTTACCCAGGCTGGTTTTCAACTCCTGAGCTCAAGCATTCCCCCCACCTCAGCCTCCCAAAGAGCTAGGATTACAGGTTTGAGCCACCACACCCAGCCATTGTATATTCATCTTAAATCTAGCTACCTTACCAAATTCGCCTATTAATTCTAGTAATTTTACCCTAAAGTCTCTATGAGTATTGAATCATATCATCACTTAAATGAGACAGATTTTAGCTCATTTCCAATGTTTATAGCCAGTTACTTCATTTTCTTATCTTATTGAATTTATTAGAAAACAAGAGAAAATGTTAAATAATAACAGTGAAACTGAACATTCCTTCTACTCTATGATTTTACTTGAAATAAGTTTTGTATTTTGCTATTTACAGTAACATTTGCTGTTTTGGTTTTTGTAAATGGTGTTTGTTACTTCTATTCTCATTTGCCACAAAATGTTTATCATAAATAACTTTTCAGCAGCTGGTATAATCTGAATTGTCTTCTTTGATACGTTGATAAACAAATTATGTTAATAGATGTCCTGACACTAAATACCCTTACATTCTTGCAGTAAAATCTACTATTCATGTAATTTGATTATTAGTGGGTTCTATGTACTACTATTTCTTTAGACACTGTGTGCCTTTAAATGTGGGATTGATCTATAGCTTTTTTTCTTTTTTTTTTTTTACTATTCTTAGTAGATTTTCACTACTGGACCTACTAATAATAATAAACAAAGTTTTGTTGGCTTTATCAAATGAATTGATGGTACTCCATCTTTTTCTATTGCTTAGAATAGCTTAAGTAACATTTGAATTATCCATTGTCTAAAAGTTAGGTGAGACTCACTTATGAATCCATTTGGTCCTAGTGGCATTTGCAATGTCTTTAATCACCCCTCCAGGCTCTTCTATGATAATCAGTCAATTCAGGTTTCAACTTCTAATAATTATATACCTTTCTAGGAAGTAACTTTATTTATTTTTTCAATTTTGTTGCCACAGTGTTACATGTAACAATCACTCATGATTCTTTTACTCCACATTATCTGTAGTTATGTGCCCTTTCTTATTCCTAAATTCCTCTATCTTTGCTATTTATCTTTTTTCCTTGAATAAGCTTGCCAATGACTTGTCTATTTTGTTGCTGGTGGTGCTCTTTTCAAAGAATGAGCTTTTGGATTTATTTTTTTTTCTAGTTGGTATAAAGCATTTTTATTTTCACTGAGCAGAAAAAAAAGCTATTGATTCATTAACTGTGCTGCTTTATTGGCATGTAGCTATGCACTGTTCACACATTAATATATAAAACTCCTCAGTCTTTTATTTTGTCCAATGGGAAAACATGAACAGTGAGATTTCTTACGCAAAAAGTGAACAGTTCAACTATGCTAGCTCCATATACCTTTATTAACATTCCAGAGACTTATCCTCTCAACATGATCTGACTTCTGTAGGATAACTTTTCAGGAAAAGTATTTTCTGATCAGTGAAGCTTGGAGATATAAATAAGCAATCGGCCAGGTATGGTGGTTCATGCCTGTAATTCCAGCACTTTGGGAGGCCGAGGCAGGCAGATCACCTGAGGTCAGGAGTTCGACACCAGCCTAGCCAACATGGCGAAACCCCGTCTCTACCAAAAAAAAAAAAAATTAGCCGGGCATGGTGGTGCTCGCCTGTAATCCCAGCTACTCAGGAGACTGAGGCAGGAGAATTGCTTGAACCTAGGAGGCAGAGGTGGCAGTGAGCTAAGATTGTGCCACTGCACTCCAGCCTAGGTGACAGAGTGAGACTCCATTTCAAAAAAAAAAAAAGCAGTATCTCTCATATTCATTAACTGGACCCTGAATTTCTTAAACCTCACCCCAAAGCTGAAGTCCATGAAGGCACTAGTTCTCAAACTTCAGTGTGCATAAGAGTCACTCGGGAAGCTTATTAAAATTTAGGTTCCTAGGCCCCATCCTCAGCAAACTATTTAGTCCCCATGTAATTCTATCCCACCCCGCCCCAGCTTTATTGTGGTATAATTGACAAATAAAAGTTGTATATATTTAAGGTGTACAACATAATGTTTTGATGTAAGTATACATTGTAAAATGGTATAGCATGGAGGGTTTTCTTTTCATTTTTTTCAGAATAGTTTGTAATATCTTCTTTTTTTTTTTTTTGAGACGGAGTCTCGCTCTGTCGCCCAGGCTAGAGTGCAGTGGCGCAATCTCGGCTCACTGCAAGCTCCGCCTCCCGGGTTCACGCCATTCTCCTGCCTCAGCCTCTCCGAGTAGCTGGGACTACAGGCACCACGCCCGGCTAATTTTTTGTATTTTTAGTAGAGACGGGGTTTCACCATGGTCTCGATCTCCTGACCTCGTGTGAATATCTTCTTTGATTTCGTCTTTGATAATCTAGACGTATGATTTTAATTGCTGTTTAAATTTGTTTATCAAGTTGGTTTGTAGTATTTGGGTCAACTTTGAATATCCTGTTAATTTCCTATTGCTGTGTAACAAATTACATCAAATGTATCAGCTTATGACAGCACCCATTTACTGTCTCACAGTTTCTGTGGGTTAGAAGTCCAGGTGGGCTCAGCTGGATACTCTGTGCAGGGTCATACAAGGCCAAAACCAAGCTGTTAATAGGGTAATGTTAGCAAATTCAGTTCCTTCTCTCACTTTCCATATAGTGCCCTCTACCAGCAATGGTGCATCAACACTCTCTCATGCTTGGAATTGCTCTAACTTCAATTTTCCGTACATATCTCTGGCCTTTTTTGCCTCTCTCTTTTACTTTTAAGGACTCATGTGATTACATTGGGCCGACCTGGATAATTCAGAATACTCTCCCCATCTCAAGGTCACCTGATCAGCACCCTTAATTCCATCTGCAAAGTTTCATTTGCCACATAATATATTTTTGGACATGACACCAAGGAGCAAAGGTGATGTGGGCCAAATTTTTACCTGCCACAGGTATAGTTTACATACAATGAAGCACATCAATTTTAAATGTGCAGTTTGATGAGTTTTGACAAATGCATACACTTGCATAACCACCACCCTAATCAACATGCATTTACGTCAACCCTCCTGCAACTTTTTAATGAGTCTCCCCCACTGACCTGGCCTCAGGCAGTAAACTGCTATCTGGAAATTACAGATTTGTTTTCACATGTTCTAGAATTTTACATCAGTGGAATCATACGGTATGCATTCTTCTATGGCTTTTTTTTCTTCAGCATCATGATTTGGAAATTCATGCAGGTTGTTGTATAAAGTATTTCTATCCTTTTTATTGCTGATTACTGCTCCATTATGGGATTATATCATAATTTTGGATTATTTCCAGTTAGGAGCAAATACAAATAAACCTGCTATGAACAGTGCTCCACATGTTTTGTGTGAACATCTATTTTCATTTATCTTAGTTAAATATCTAGGAGTGGAATTGCTGGATCATATGGTAAGTGCATGTTTAACTTTAAAAGAAACTGCCAGACAGATTTCTTGAATGTACCATTTTATACTCCCACCAGCAATGCATGAGAGTTCCAGTTGCAATATATCCTGAATAACATTTGATGTTGCCAGTACTTAATGACTGCACTGTGGTATCCCACTATACTTTTTTTTTTTTTTTTGAGATGGAGTCTCATCCCATCACACAGGCTGGAGTGCAGTGGCGCAATCTCAGCTCAACATCTGCCTCCTAGGCTCAGGCAATTCTCGTGCCTCAGCCTCCTGAGTAGCTAGGACTACGGTCACACGCCACCATGCCCAGCTAATTTTTGTATTTTTAGTAGAGACAGGGTTTTGCCATGTTGGCCAGGCTGGTCTCAAACTCCTGGCCTCAAGTGATCTACCCGCCTCAGCCTCCCAAAGTGTTGGGATTACAGGCTTGAGCCATTGAGCCTGGTTATACTTTTAATTTGCATATCTCTGATGACTAAAGATGTTGAGCATCTTTACATGTGCTAATTAGCCATTCCTATATCTTCTTGGAAGTGTCTATTCATACCATTGGTCCTTCTTTTTTAAACATAGTTTCAACTTTTATTTTAGACTGAGGAGGTACATGTGCAGGTTTGTTACATGAGTATGTTGCGTGATGCTGAAGTTTGGGTTAGGAATGAATGATCCTGTCACTGAGGTAGTGAACATAGTACCCAATAGGTGGTTTTTCACTCCTTGCTACCCTTCCTTCCTCCTCCCTCCTTCCTCTAGTAGTCCCCAGTATCTATTATTCTATGTCCATGTATTCTCATCATTTAGCTCCCCACTTATAAGTGAGAACATATGGTATTTGGTTTTCAGTTCCTATGTTAATTCACTTAGGATAATGGTTTGCCAGTTTTTAATTGGGTTGTCTTGTATTGTTGAGTTTTGACAATTTTTTATCTATTCTGGGTACAAGACTTTTCAGAGGTACCTGTTTTGAATTTTTTTTTCCAATCTATGGCTTGCATTTTCATTTTCCAAATGGTGTCTTTCAAATAGTGGAAATTTATAGTTGTAGTTAAGTCCAATTTAGCTTTTCTTCTTCTATAATTCATGCTTTTTTTTCCCCTGTCCTAGGAAATCTTTGCCCACCTCAAGTTCACAAAGCCTTTCTTCTGTTTTCTTCTAGAACTTTTATCACTTTAGCATTAGTATTTAGGTTTATAATACATTTTGAGTTAAATTTTCTGTATGGTGTGACTTCTCTTTCTCTATTGAATTCCCTTGGCACTTTTGTAGAAAATTAAATGACTGTATATAGGCAGTCTGTGCTTATGCCAGTACCAAATTGTTTTGATTGTTTTAACTTTATAGTAAGTCTTAATATCAGGCAGTCTAAAACCTCTAACTTACTTTTTTATTGAAATTGCTTTTGATATATTTAGGCTTTTATATTTCTGTATTAATTTTATAGTCAACTAGCCAACTCCACCAAATAGCCAATTGAGATTTTGACTGGAATTGAATTGAATCTGTAGATCAATTTGGGGAGAATTGACATTTAAACAATATTGAATCTTTCAGTACAACAACATGGTATGCCTTTGTTTCTTTAAATTTTCTTTAATTTCCCTCTAGGATATTTTGTAGCCTACAGAGTAGTTCTTGCAAGAATTATATTAATTGTATCCGTAAGTATTTTGAGGGATTCGATGCTATTGTTAATTGTATCATTTTTATTTGTTTTCGTTTTCCAGTCATTTGTTACTAAAATATAGAAATTCAATTGATTTTTGTATATTGACCTTGTTCACTCTAATCTTGTTAATTTGCATTTTAGCTCTAGCAGCGTTTTGCACTTCTTTTAGAATTTCTACATATACAATAATGTTGTCTGCAAATAAAGACAGTTTGCTTCTTCCTTTCCAAACTGGATACTTTTTATTTATTTTTTTCATGCCTTACTGCACTGGCAAGGGCCTCCAGTACAATGTTAGATAGAACTGATGATAGCAGAATCCTTGTCTTGTTCCTGATTTCAGAGGGAAAATATTCATTATTTTACCATGAAGTACAATTACTTGTAATTTTTTCATAGATGCCCTTTGTCAAATTGAGGAAGTTTCCTTCTATTCTTGGTATGAGAGTTTTTATCAAGATTTGATGTTGGATTTTGTCAAATGCTTTTTCTGCATCTATCCAAATGGTCATATGGTTTATCTTGTTTATTCTGTTATGGTGAATTACCTTGATTGATTTTTTAATGAGGAACTAGCTATATATTCCCAGGGAAGAAATCCACCTGGTTGTGACATATTATATTGGCAATATTTTCGCTATGGACTGAATTGTCTCCACCTCCCCCCACCCCAAATTCATATGTTGAAGTCCTAACTCTCAAGATGATTATATTTGGAGATAGGGCTTTTAGGAGGTAAACAAGGTTAAATGAGGCCATAAGGATGGAGTCCTAATCTGATAGGATTGGTGGCCTCACAAGAAGAGAGAAAGTTCTCTCTCTACACTCATGCACTGAGGAAAAGCCATGTGAACATACAGCGAGAAGGCAGCCATCTACCAGCCGGGAAGAGGGCTCTCACTAGAAACTGACTGTGCTGGCACCCTGATGTTGGATTTCCAGCCTCCGGAACTGTGAGAAAATGAGTTTCTGTTGTTTAAGTCACCCAATCTCTGGTATTTTGTTATGGCAGCCCTGGCCAACTAAAACTGTTTTGTTAAGGGTTTTGGTGGTGATGGTGGTTTTTTAGTTTTTGCATCTGTGCTCATGATGGATATTTGGCTGTGATTTTCTTATAATGTCATTGTCTGGTTTTGATATAAGAGTGGTATTAGTCCGTTCTAATGCTGCTATGAGGACATACCTGAGACTGGGTAATTTATAAAGGAAAGAGATTTAATGGACTCACAGTTCCACGTGGCTGGGGAGGCCACACAATCATGGTGGAAGGCAAAGGAGGAGCAAAGACACATCTTATATGGCATGGTGACAGACAAGAGAGCATTGTACAGGAGAACTGCCCTTTATAAAACCATCAGCTCTCATGAGACTTATTCACTATCGTGTGAACAGCATGGGAAAAACCCACTGCCATGATTCAATTACCTCCCACCCCGTCCCTCTCACAGCACATGGGGATTGTGGGAGCTATAATTCAAGATGAGATTTAGGTGGGGACACAGCCAAACCATATCAAAGAGTAAGACTATTCTTTTTTTTTTTGAGACAGATTGTCGCTCTGTCCCCCAGGCTAGAGTGCAGTGGCGCGATCACGGCTCACTGCAAGCTCCGCCTCCCGGGTTCACGCCATTCTCCTGCCTCAGCCTCCCGAGTAGCTGGGACTACAGGTGCCCGCCACCACACCCGGCTAATTTTTTGTATTTTTAGTAGAGACGGGGTTTCACCGTGTTCGCCAGGATGGTCTCGATCTCCCGACCTCGTGATCCGCCCGCCTCGGCCTCCCAAAGTGCTGGGATTACAGGCGTGAGCCACCGCGCCCGGCCGACTATTCTTATAAAATGAGTTGAGATGTGTTCACTCTTCTATTTAATGAATTTGTGTAGAATTGGTATCATTTCTTTTTTAAAAGTTTAACTATATTCACCAGGGAAATCATCTTATCCCAGTGTTTTTTGTTTTGGTTTGGTTTGGTTTTTTTAAGGGTCTTAATTATGAATTCTATTTTTAATAGGTAAAGGGCTATTTGAATTTTCTATTTCTTATAGGATAAATTTTAATAATTTCTTTTAAGAAATTCCATTTGAGACTGGGCATGGTGGCTCACACCTGTAACCCCAACACTTTGGGAGGAGGCAGCAGGATTGCTTTAGGCCAGGGGTTTGAGATCAGCCTGGGCAACATAACGAGACTTGACTTCTACAAAATTTTTTTTAATTAGCCAAGTGTGGTAGCATATACCTGTAGTCCCAGCTACTTGGAAGGCTGAGGCAGGAGGATCACTTGAGCCCAAGAGTTCAAGGCTGCAATTAACTATGGATCATGCTACTGCACTCCAGCCGGAGCAACAAAGCAAGGCTCTGTCTCAAAAAAAGAAAAGAAATTCCATCTGAGCTGTTGAATTTAATAGTATAAAGTTCAGAATATTTCCTTACCATTTTTTCACTCCTTGGAGGTATGATTTACATACTGTAAAAATCACTTATTTTCAGTGTGGAGATTTTTTTTCCTTTCCTAAATCTCCACATTTTTATTGACATATAATTTACATATCATAAAATTCACCATTTGAAAGTGTACAATTCAGTGGTCTTTAGTGAATCCGTAAAGTGTGCAACTATCATCTTTATTTAATTCCAGAATATTTTCATCACCTCAAAAAAGAAACCCTGTAACCATTAAACAGTCACTTCTAATTTTCTTCCTTTCCCCAGCCCCTGGCAACCATTAACATACTTTCCGTCACTGTGGTTTTGCCTATTCTGGATATTTCATGTAAATTAAGGGATAAAATATGTGGCCTTTTGTGTCTAGCATCTTTTGCTTAGCATGTTTTCAAGATTCTTCCGTTTTTGCAGAATGGTAGAGGAGTTAAAATAAGAAAATAAAGATATAGTAAGAATGAAACTATTTTCATTTTTTAATTTAAAAAAATCTCCCATGTTGTAGTATGTATCAGAATTTAACTCCTTTTTATGGCTGAATAATACTCCATTATATGGAGAGACCACATTTTGTTTATCCATTCATCTGTTGATAGACTTTTGGATTGTTTCCCCTTTTGGCTATTATGAATAATGCTGCTATAGAACATTCATGTGCAAGTCTTTGTGTACATATGCTTTTATTTCTCTTCAGAATATACTTAGGAATATAATTGCTAGGTCACATGGTAATTCTGTTTAACTTTTAGAGGAACTGCCAAACTTTTTCAAAGCAGCTGCACCATTTTACATTTTCACTAGCAAAGTATGAGTGTCCCAATTTTTCCATATTCTTATCAACACTTGTTACTGTCTTTTTAATTATACCCATCCTAGTGTGGATAATGTGATATCTCATTGTAGTTTGGATTTGCATTTCCCTGATGACTAACGTTGTTGAGAGCCTTTTCATGTGTTTATTGACCATTTGTGTATCTCCTTTGGAGAAATGTCTACTTAAATCCTTTGTGTATTGTTAATTGGATTATTTGTTTTTTAGTACTGAGTTGTATAAGTTCTTTATATATTCATAATATTATACCCTTATCAGAGCTGTGACATGAAAATATTTTTTCCCATTCTGTGGGTAGTATTTTCACTTTCCTAATAGTATCCTGTGATGCACAAAGTTTTTCATTTTGATGAAGTCCAATATTTATTTATTTTACCCCTTTGGTTGCTTGTATTTTTGTTGTCATATCTAAGAAATCAATATCAAATCAAAGATCACAAAGATTTAAACCTATATTTTCTTTTGAGACTTTTATAGTTTTAGTTCTTACATTGAGGTCATTGATCCACTTGGAGTTAATTTTGGTATATGGTGTGAGGAGGGGATCCAAGTTCGTTCTACAGCCTATATAGCCTGCAGATGAGCAATGTTAGTGACCTTGAAAGTAGAAGCCCAGATTGTCAGTAGCCTGGCATCTAACTAAACAACCATTTATCCATTAAAGTTAGCCTTGTTAACAATTAATATTGAGATAATTTTACTTAATACACTGTGTATATTTTAGTGTCCATCTAGCATGCAGCCTGAGGCACAGAGAATAATAGTTTGAGTATAAAATTGAATTGAATGGAATACAACATTAATTTATTATCTAGTTTTCTGTTGTTGTATAGGCAGTCACATGTATTTACCAGAAAAAAGTTGATAGAATTTTTATTTTGATGAAACCCTTTTACACTTTAGATTATTTTGATGCTGATTAACAGGATAAGCTGACTCTGGACACATCCTGACAGCCTCTGCCAAGGTTTGAAATAAACAGCTGGGAAAATTCAGTTTTATATTATCTGTTCCCGCAGCTGCTCAGTTTCTGCTAACCATGGGTCAGGGAATATAATAGGTTTTCCGATTAGTTTTAGATAAAATGTGAAAGAACAGTTCATGTCAAGGACAATGGTTGCCAAATATATTTGGCAGGATTTCTATATTGAATCCCAAAGGAAATACACAAACAAAACCCCACAAAAGTTAGGAAGGAGTAAAGCCCAGGAACCCTGGAACATTTTGTCACTTACTATGCAGATTAGCCTGAAAGTGAGACAGGCAAATAAATCACATGTTTCTGCCAGCGTGGAAAATATTCATTCAAATGGCAAAGGTCTCAGGCTGGGGAGCTGGATATTGTCCTGTAATAGGTTCATCTCAGAACTGAACTGCACACTTGGAGGGTGTTAATGCTCTTAGGAACATCTAGTTATTCCCTTTGAATAGAGTCCTGTCCTGAATCACATACTACTTGACCTAGGGCCTAGGCCTTTTTGTTTTTCTGTCTCACAATCTTGTTTCTCTATCAATTATGTGTTTTCACTCTTCTCTCAGAGAGGGAAAAAGTGTTTCTGTGTGCTCTTGATCCTGTTCCCTCTCTGATCTTCCAATCTCTTGCTCTATGACATATTTTATATGTGTCTTATATCTTCATTTTAGTCAGAAACATTTTATTTATTTATTTATTTATTATTTTTTTGAGACAGAGTCTCACTCTAACCCCCAGGCTGGAGTGTAGTGGCGTGATCTTGGCTCACTGCAACCTCTGCCTCCCGTGTTCAAGCAATTCTCCTGCCTCAGCCTCCTGAGTAGCTGGGATTACAGGCGCGCCCTACCATGCCCAGCTAATTTTTGTATTTTTAGTAGACAGGGTTTCATCATGTTGGCCAGGCTGGTGTCGAACTCCTGACCTCAGGTGATCCTCCCGCCTCGGCCTTCCAAAGTGCTGGGATTACAGATGTGAGCCATTGCATCTGGCCTTTAATAAGAAACATTTAAAGTGAAAGCACTGTGGTAACTTATGTTGAAATACCTTAGAAATCAATGGAAACTGTACAGAGAGGGGGTAGGATAGACGTAGTGGAACCAAGGATATGATATGGAAAGAGGAGAAAGGTAGCAAACTAGGGATGAGTTGGTGAATGTGGAAGGGCATAATAATGTTAAATGACTAAAAACTACATAGGCTTATGTTAAGACTAGTGCCATGGAAATTTTTAGAGGTAGATGACATTAGAGTATGTTTAAATATAAATTAATGTTACCGGTTGTGTTCCCTAGATGTAGACTCTGAGATGAAGATTAACATGCAGGAATTTTATTTGGAGTGTTCTTGGGATCAACACCTGAGGAATCAAGGATAGGCAGAGGGAGAAGCGCGCTGCCGGGTGGGCTCCAGGACAGCCTTGCTGGACCTTATAGGGAGCTCTGGAGCTGGAATGAACCTTCCAGGTTGGACCAACATGTCCAGGCCTCTCTGTCCCTGCAGTGAGCACTCATGAAGTGCTGTCCATCCCGGGACCGGGCAGAGTCAGCCCTGGGAAGAGGCGTGGCCTGCCCAGAGAGGGGGTGGGGCCTGTCCTGGAAGTGGGCGGGGCATGCCCTGGTAGAGGGGCGTGGTCTGTCTTGGGAAGGAAGGGGCGTGGCCCCCCAGGCAACATTCCTCTGGGGCGGTCCCGGCGCACACCTCAGCGGCACACACCTCAGCGGAGGTGAAGGCTGACTTCCCACACCCAGCGGCTGGGACTGGGGAGTTCTTTCCTAGACTGCCGTCCGGGCGCCCCTCACCCTCGTGCTGCTCAGCTTCAGGTCGTCGTGGGTTCAGGGCTCAGCTGCACGCTCCTGCCCGCGCCCTGGGCGTGATGGCACCCCCAGCCCCTGCCATTCTTCCCCCTCACCCCCTCTCCCTGCCAGTGCTCTGCATTGCCCTGGGTTAGCCTGGTGGGGCCAGGTGGCACCCGCTGTATACTCTTGCCTTTCTGCTGCAGGGGCCTTCTAAACCGCGGGTCCCAGAGCTGCAGGGAGGGGCGGCACAGACTCCCCACGTGGCTCATTGGCGGGGGTGGTAATCCAAGTTCTTTTGCTGCCCACTCTTTGATTCCCAAACCCCATGTAGTCTTCTTACTGGGGACACAGAATCATCTTTGAATTCATACATATACAGCACCTTGGAGGCTGGCCCTCCATCCTCACAGAGACCTGCCTCCAAGCTGGAGTTTTACATGTGCCTGGTTGTGGACCCACTCCCTCATCTCTTTTGCTGTGCAGTGATTCCCCAGGTCTACACGGTGCTATATGGAATTCCACATCAGTGAATCAAATCCTCTGTAAGATTTCAGATAGTGGTGCTGGCTAAGGCCCTGAAGGGAGGAAAGGCTAAGTTATGCCAAGATTAGGTATCACAATGAAGTCCTGTCCTTTCTAGGATGGAAGGAGTCCAGTGTGTCTGGCCACCAAGAAGCTGGTTTGTCTCTGTGATGGACAATACCATATTACAGCAGTCCCCAACCTTTTTGGCACCAGGGACTGGTTTCATGGAAGACAATTTTTCCAGAGACTGTGGGGTTGTTGGGAATGGTTACGGCATGAAACTGTCCACCTCAGATCATGAGGCATTAGTTAGGTTCTCATAAGGAGCACAAAACCTAGATCCTTGCATATGCAGTTCACAGTAGCATTCGCACTCCTATGAGAATCTAATGCAGCAGCTGATCTGACAGGAGGCAGAGCCCAGGCGGTAATACAAGTGACGGGGAGCCACTGTAAATACAGATGAAGATTTGCTCCCTGCCTGCTGCTTACCTCCTGCTATGTGACCCCATTCCTAACAGGCCACAGACCAGTACTGATCAGGGGCCCAGGGGTTGGGCCCAATATGGCTATTGGGAGCTCAGCATTGATTTTTGTTGCTGGCAGGTTGGACTTTGGTGGCAACAGTAGCTAGATCAGCCTTAGTCAGTGGGAAGCCACACTTTTGGGTCCATGCATAAATTCTCTCCCTGCTGCTATAGCCACTTAGCTCATGTCTTGCCAGTACTGCGATGGCCTATGCAGAGGCTGGCTGATGTTAATTGCCAGAGTCATTTTTATCTGTGTTGTTGGTTTGTGCTTCCTTCAAGGTGGATGCTTTCTGTTGGCATTAACGTATTACTTG
Source organism: Hylobates moloch (assembly GCF_009828535.3). Taxonomy (NCBI): domain Eukaryota; kingdom Metazoa; phylum Chordata; class Mammalia; order Primates; family Hylobatidae; genus Hylobates; species Hylobates moloch. Next base: position 133,290,442 of record NW_026652282.1, read on the forward strand.
GAGATTTTTCTAGTTTGTGTCCACTCACTAATATACCTTTGTCCCAACTTTTTACTGGAAGAGCGTCCTTATCAGTACGCTGGGCCCTGGCCCTCAGCCAGTACAGAAAGCCATTTGTCAAGGCCTTCAGCTGGCAGACGTGCTCCCTGGACTACGTGCTTTCTCGGGTGTCCCAGAAACCCTGGAATGGAGTGAAATGCAGGGCTACGTGGGAGAGCAGGGAGGCAAGAATTAAGTCAGCCCCACCTTTACGCAACTCAGTGGGTCTCCTTGAGAGAGGTCTGCAGTTTCAAGGAGACTTTTCAGCCAATCTGCTGTGAGATCCCGTGAAGGGGTGTGAAGGCCTTCCTCTGTGACTGTAGATTGGCCAGTCTCTCCTTGTGTGTCCAACAGTGTTCATTATACTTTATGTGAATTAATGCAAAACTGCTAGGTTTAAACTGCTCACCATTTTAGGGATCCCTTCTGGATTCTACCTTCCTTAAGGGGAAATTTTCCTCCTTTCCTCAGTTCATCCTTTCTGCCTTGGCTTTGACGTGGTCTGGAGGCCACAGAGCCTCCTCCTGAGAACCTCTCTCTGGTGTGTCTGTGTGTGTCCGTCCCTCTCCTTTCCATCATTCCCTGTGGTTCCTGTTGGGCGTGGCTGCCATAAACGCACATAGCAGGGTCTGCTTTGTCTGCAACCTGATGCATTGTTATTTCTCACCGAAACTCGCAGTCCAAACATCACATTTCCGGGCCACACTCTTTGTCAGAGCTCCAGGGGCACAACCCTGGGGACCTGCTGGAAGGTGCCACCGTGACGTGTGCCTAGATGCGTTTTCCCTCAGTTACCACAACATTCCTGTGGTTCTGGTGGCTGGAAGGTGACCGCGTGCTTCATGAAGGGGGTCCTTACTGCTTCGCATCCACTCTTTTCACGGAAAGCAACTTGTCACATGTTTTCAGTGTTTCTAAGCGATTTTCTGCCGATCTTGTCTGCTAAGATTGTGTGGCAGCGTTTCCACAAATTTATAGCTGGCAGTGAATTGTCCCAAAGGAAATCATACAAAATAAAATGTTTCCAACATTGTTCAAATGCTTACAACTTATGTGCTTCCTTGGGTGATTTTACAACTTTTTAAACACACGAATAAAAATTATTGTCTGCTTTTTTCTCCTTTTTTCTCTCTTTTTTTTCTTGCATGCAGAAAGTTTATAGGAGGGGGATCCTCTGGATCAACACCCATGGGGGAGTGAAGGAAGCAGGATTGGGTAAAAGAAGTTGAGGTGATACAGTCTGAACAAAGGTCAATCCCACAAGGACCTCAAGCTAGGATGGCTCTGCAGAAATGTTCTCTATTGAGGCAAGTTGTCTGGACCTATATAGTCCCACACTTACCACGAATAAGGCATGAGTTTGGGTGTGGTGAATGACTTCAGCCAAAATTGGTTCCCAGAGAGGAATTCAGATTAGAGTTGTTAGCTGTCAGCACACCCAGCAGCTTAGTCCTGAAGCGGTGAATGTGGACACCAGCCTCCACTGTGGTCCACCCTTTCTGCTGCTCAGATTCATTTCCTTCATAAGTTCTGGAATGGTTCCTTCAGGATTCTGATGGGCTCTCTTTCCTGGGGAAACAAAAGAGAAAGATTTGGAACAGAGCACAACTCCTGCTGCTTTAGCTTTTCTTGAGTCTGCAACTGGTACTCATCATCTTCCCCTTCTACTACCCGTTCTAGATCCCTCCCCCCACCACCCTCTCAGTTCATACTTCTGCTGGTCCAAGTGGGTTACCAGATAAGGCACCTGGTCATCATGCCCATTGTAAGCCATGACTGTACTTGTGCGTTTATCATCAACATTGAACAAGGGAATACTAAGAGATACCCAAGCAGATGACCTGGCTGCCAAATATATTCTCCTCTGTCTCCATCGTGTAATGTCAGCCCTTCCTCCTGATGATCAGGATCGGTTACTCTTGACAGGATAGTGATTCTTTTCCTTACCTCTTGGTCTCTTAATAGTGATCTGAAGTAATATGATGGCAACCACAGTTTCAAGTTTAATGAGACTCTTGATGTGTCCACTGGCGGACATATTCCCCTTTTAAGAACAGTACTTCTAAACTCTCAGAGCCCAGAGTTGGGATAAGAGGCATAGTTTCCCTAATTGGGTCACTGGGAGTAATGGTAGTGTGAGGCTGCTCCTACTTCCACTCCTTGTTTCCCAAAACCATATATTTTACTTCGGGACACACCCCACTAAATGATGGCCATTGATCTAGAGTATATACTGCATCCTGCAGGATGGTGCCTCATTCTTATGGTATTATGTCTAAGCTAGTGCCTCAGCTGTGCCTTCAACAAGCTGTCCTACCACTCTATCAAGTGGGTAGCTTCTGGGTAGTGGATTCCATGGTCATGTATCTTCTTGCTTTAAAGTAGGTCTCTTGGTCTGATGCAATGTTATGTAAGATCAAATATTCTGTGAGGCCTTGAATGGTGGTGTTTACTGAGGCTTACCAAGCGACTGAATGATTTTCTTGAGAAATGGTGACATATCAGGGCCTTAGCTTTGGTCTCTGTTACTGGCAAGTTGAACATTAACAACATCAGTAGCTAGATCTGTATTGATGAGTCCATGATGTTGGGCCCATGCATAGCCTCTGCCATGGCTCCTCCTTTCATACATCCATTTTGCAAGAATCAGGGCACCAACAGCAGAGGCTGGTAAGCATCAAGTGGCTAAGTCATTCAGTCTACTTGGTTGTTTAGTGCTGTTTCTGTGGCTGATGTTCTTTTCATTTATTCATTCTGTAATGCATGTCCTTTGTAGATTCAATTTCCTTCTCTCTGAACAACTTCTTTGGATATTTATTGAAAGGCAGGTCTACTGGCAATAAATTCCTCAATTTTTGTTGTCTGAGAAAGTTTTTATTTCTCCTTCATTTTTAAAGGATATTTTCACAGAGTTCAGAGTTTTAGCTTGATTGTTTTTTCTTTCTCTCAACACTTTAAATATGTCAGTGCACTCTCTTCTTGTTTGCATGGTTTCTGAGGCGAAGTTGGATGTAATTTTTATCTTTGCTCCTCTATAGATAAAGTGTTTTTCCCTATCTGGTTTCTTACAACATTTTTTGACTTTGATTTTCTGGAGTTTGAATATAATATGCCTGGGTGTAGGGTTTTTTTATTTGTTTGTTCATTTGCATCTATCTTTTTTTTTTTTTTTTTTTTTTTTGAGACAGAGTCTCGTTCTGTCACCCAGTCTGGAGTGCAGTGGCACGAACTCGGCTCACTGCAAGCTCCGCCTCCCGGGTTCATGCCATTCTCCTGCCTCAGCCTCCTGAATAGCTGGGACTACAGGTGCCCACCACCACAGCCTGCTAATTTTTTTTGTATTTTTTAGTAAATATGGGGTTTCACCGTGTTAGCCAGGATGGTCTCGATCTCCTGACCTCGTGATCTGCCCGCCTCGGCCTCCCAAAGTGCTGAGATTACAGGCGTGAGCCACCGCGCCCGGCTGCATCCATCTTCTTTGGTATTCTCTGAGCTTCCCGAATCTGTGGTATGGTGTCTGGTGTCTGACATTAATTTGGGGGAAATTCTCAGTCATTATTGCTTTAAAAATTTGCTCCTATTCATTTCTGCATTCTTCTTCTGGCATTTCCATTATGTGTATGTTACAACTTTTGTAGTTGTTGTTCCACAGTTTTTGGACATTCTGGGCCCATGCATAGCCTCTGCCATGGTTTTTTTTTTTTTTTCAGTCTTTTTTTCTCTTTGCTTTTCAGTTTTGGAAGTTTCTATTGTCATGTCCTCAAGCTCAGAGATTCTTTCCTCAGCCATGTCTCTTCAACCAATGAGCCCATCAAAGACATTCTTCATCTCTGTTACAGTGTTTTGATCTCTAGCATTTCTTTTTTATTCTGTCTTAGAATTTCCATATTTTTCCTTACAATATACATCTGTCATTGCGTGTTGTCTACTTTTTGCATTAAAGCCCTTAGCATATTAATCATAGTTTAAAAAATTCTAGTCTGATAATTATGACATTCCTGCCATATTTGACTCTGATTCTGATGCTTGCTTGTTCAGTCTCTTCAAATTTTGTGGTTTTTGCCCTTTAGTATGCCTTGTAATTTCTTGTTAAAAGGTGGACTTGATGTACTGGCTAAGAGGAACTGCAGTAAATAGGCCTGTAGTGATGTAGTGAGAGGGAAAGCGTTCTCTAATCCTATGATTAGGTTTCAGTCTTTGGGTGAGCCTGTGCCCTTGGACTGTGCCCTTCATCGGTGCTTCTCTGATTCCCCAACCCCCCGTAGGTTGTACAAGATAGGTAGAGGTTATTTCCTTTTCCCTAAGTAGGTTAGGCTCTGATAAAAGAGCAGAGTGTTTTGGCATATTTCAAATGGTTACTTCTCCCTTGCTCCTGACAGAAACACAGGGCATTTTCCTTCAATATTTATTATGAGGACCTGGTAGAGCTCCTAGAGGTAAAACTCACAGCAGCATGGGAACCCATCTATTACTGGATCCCCTGAGGTTGTTGGTTTTTTTTTTTTTTTTTTTTTTGAAATGGAGTCTTGCTTTGTCACCCAGACTGGAGTGCAGTGCTGTGATCTCGGCTCACTACAACTTCTGCCTCCCAGGCTCAAGCAATTCTCCTGCCTCAGCCTCCCAAATAGCTGAGATTACAGACACATGCCACCACTCCCGACTAATTTTTGTATTTTTGGTAGAGACAGGATATCACCATGTTGGCCAGGCTGGTCTCGAACTCCTGACCTCAAGTGATCCGGCTGCCTCCCAAAGTGCTGGGATTACAGGTGTGAGCCACCGCACCTGCCCCCCTCCCCAGTGGAGTTTTAAACTCTCAGACTTGTCCACACTGAGCTTGCAGCAATTTGTCAATTACAGTTCAGGTTTTCCTACCCTGACACTGGTTCCCACGGAAGTTTCTGTGCTTAGGTTTTGGCTTCAGTAAGTTGTGATTCTCTGTATTCACCTGTCTGTCTTTCCAATTTGGGGGCGGGCAGCAGATTGACCTGTGACCTTACTTCTCTGACTTATCTAAAGAAGAGTTGTTGATTTTTCAGTTTATTCAGCTTTTTACTTGTTAGGATGGAGTAGCAACTTCTAAGCTCCTTACCTGCCAGACTGGAAACCAGAAGTCTGATTGTCTACTTTTTAAGTTACGTTGCCTTCTCAAAATTAAAAATTACTCACACCAATCCTTCTCAAACTTTTCCAAAAAATGTAAGAGGGAACATCTCTCAGCTCATTCTATGAGGTCAGCACTACCCTGATCCCGAAGCCAGACAGAGACATTATGAGAAAACAAAAACAAAAAACAAAACAAAACAAAACAAACAAAAACTACAGGCCAGTATCTCTTATGATGCAAAAATCCTCAACAAAATACTAGCAAACCAAGTCCAGGAGCATATTAAAAGGATTATACAACATGACTATGTGGGATTTACTCCTGGAATGCAAGGATGTTTCAATATACAAAAATCAGTCAATGTGATACACCACATTAACAGAATGAAAGACAAAATGTGATTATCCCAATTGAGGCAGAAAAATCTTTTGACAAAATTCAATACCCTTTCATGATGATAACATGCAACAAACTAGGAATAAAAGGAAATATCAACATAGTACAAGCCATATATGAAAAACCCACAACGAACATCATACTCAATGGTGAAAAACTGAAAGCTTTTCGTCTAAGATCAGGAACAAGACAAGGATGCCCACGTTCACCACTTCTACTCAACATAGAGCTGGAAGTCCTAGCCAGTGCAATTAGGTAAGAAAAAGAAATAAAATACATCCAAATTGGAAAGGAAGAAGTAAAATTATCACTGTTCACAGAAGATATAATCTTTTTTGTAGAAAACCCTAAAAATCACACACACAGACAGACAAACACACACACACACACACACACACACACACACACACCTGTTAGAACTAGTCAACCAATTCAACAGAGTAGCAGGATACAAAGTCAACACAAAAAAATAAATTGTGGCTGGGCATGGTGGCTCACACCTGTAATCTTGCACTTTGGGAGGCCAAGGCAGGAAGTTTGTTTGAAGCCAAGAGTTGGAGATCAGCCTGGGCAACATAGCAAGACCCTGTCTCAAAAAATTAAAAAAAAAAATTAGCCAGATGTGGTGGTGCAAGCCTGTAGTCCCAGTTACTTGGGAGACTAAGGTGGGAAGATCACTTGAGCTCAAGAGTTCAAGCCTGCAGTGAAGCTATGATTGTGTTACTGCACTCCAGTGACAGGCAGTGAGCTATGATTGTGCCACTGCACTCTAGTGGCAGACCATGACACTGTCTCTTAAAAAAAGTAAATAAAAATTTAAAAAATCAGTTGCATTTATATGCACCAAAAATGAACACTTCAAAAGGAAATTAGGGAAATAATTCCATCTACAATAGCATAGAAAAAATAAAATACTTAGGAATTAACCTAACCAAGGAGGTGAAACACTTGTGTGCAATGAAAACAACAAAATATTCCTGAAGGAAATTAAAGGAAACATAAATGAATTGAAAGACATCCTATGTTAATGGATTGGAAGACAATATTGTTAAGGTGTCAATATTGTTAAGATGTCAATTTATAGATTTAATGCAATCTCGATCAAAAATCCTATGGCATTTCTTGCAGAAATAGAAAAACTCATCCAAAAATTCATATAGAATCTCAAGGGGCCAGGCACGGTGGCTTATGCCTGTAATCCCAGCACTTTGGGAGGCCGAGGCGGGCGGATCACGAGGTCAGGGGATCTAGACCATCCTGGCTAATATGGTGAAACCCCGTCTCTACTAAAAACGCAAAAAATTAGCCGGGCGTGGTGGCGGGAGCCTGTAGTCCCAGCTATTCGGGAGGCTGAGCCAGGAGAATGGCATGAACCCGGGAGGCAGAGCTTGCAGTGAGCCGAAATCGCACCACTGTACTCCAACCTGGGTGACAGAGCAAGACTCTATCTCAAAAAAAAAAAAAAAAAAATCTCAAGGGACACTGAATAGCCAAAATAACTCTAAAAAGAACAAAGTTAAAGGACTCATATTTCTGGATTTCAAAACTTACTACAAAGCCACAGTAATCAAAACAGTGTGGTACTGGCATAAAGACAAACATATAGACCAATGGAATAGAATAAGGAGTCCAGAAATAAGTCCTTTTGTATATGGCCAAATGATTTTCTACAAGGGTGCCAAGACCATTCAATAGGAAAACAATAGTCTTCAACAAACAGTGCTGGGAAAACTGATTATCTACATGAAAAAGAATGAAGTTGAACCCTTATCTAACACCATATAAAAATTAACTCAAAATGGATCCATTACCTAAATGTAAGACCTAAAATTATAAAACTCTCAGAAACATAGGGCAAAACTTTGTGGCTTTGGATTTGGCAATGATTGTTTGGATATGACACCAAAGGCAAAGGCATAGACAATGAAAGAAAAAGACAAATTGGACTTCATGAAAATTTAAAAAATTTGTTCATCAAAAGACATCATCAGCAGAGTTAAAAGACAACCCATAGAATGGGAGAAAATCTTTGCAAATCATATCAGATAAGGGATTACTATCCAGAATATATGGAGAACTCCTAAAACTCAACAACAAGAAAGCAGATAACCTGATTTAAAAATGGGCAAAGGACTTGAGTAGGCATTCCTACAAAGAAGATATACAAATGGCCAATAAGTACATGAAAAGATGCTCAACATCACTAATCATTAGAGAAATATAAATCAAAACTACAAAGAGATACCACCACACACCAATTAGGATGGCTACTATCAAAACTAAAACAGAAAATAATGAATGTTGGTGAGGATGTGGAGAAATTGGAACCCTTGTGCACTATTGGGAATGTATAATAGGGCAGTTTCTCAAAAAATTAAACAGAATTACCATATGATCCAGCAACTCGACTTCTGGCTATATATGCAAAAGAACTGAAATGGGGTCTTAAAGAGATATTTATACATCAATTGTATTAGTCAGGGTTCTCCGATGAAACAGATCCAAGTGTGTGTGTGTGTGTGTGTGTGTGTGTGTGTGTGTGTAAATATATGCCAATGGTAAAAGTACAGGGTCTGAGTCAGAAGGCAGAACCAAGAATGCTTATGTCCAAGGGCAGGAGAAGATAGATGTCCCAGTTCAAACAGGGAGAGTGAATTTACCCTTCCTCTGTCTTTTTGTTCTATTCAGGCCTTCAGTGGAATGGATAATGCCCACCCACATTGGTGAGAGTGATCTTCTTTACCAATTCAAATGCTATTCTCTTCTGGGAACATCATCACAGACATACCTAGAAATACTGTTTTACCATGTATCTGGGCATCTCTTAGCCCAGTCAAGTTGACATATAAAATTAACCGTCATATCCATGTTTATAAGCAGCATTATTCACAATAGCTAAAATGTAGAAGTACTGCAAGTGTCTATTGACAGATGAATGGATAATCTAAATGTGGTATATACACACAAAGCATTACGAAAGGAGGAAATTCTGACACATGCTACAACATAGATGAACCTTGAGTATATTATGCTAAGTTAAATAACCCAGTCACGAAAAGACAAATGCTGTATGATTCCACTTATATTGGGTATTCAGAGTAGTCAAAATCATACAGAAAGTAGAATGGTGGGTGCCAGAGACTGCAGGAGGTGAGAGTTATTGTTTAATGTTTATACAGTTTCAGTTTACAACATAAAATTAATTCTGGAGGTAGATGGGAGCACATTATACGTTTTCTTTTTGGAGATGGGATCTCACTCTGTTGCCCAGGCTGGAGTGAAGTTTTGTGATCATAGCTCACTGCAGCCTTAACTGTCTGGGCTCAAGTGATCCTTCCACCCCAGGCACCAAAACAGCTAAGACCACAGGTGCACACCACCACGCCTGGCTAATTATTATTATTTGTAAAGGCCAGGTATTGCTATGTTGCCCAGGCTGGTGTTGAACCCCTGGGCTCAAGTGATCATCCTGCCCTGGCCTCCCAAAGTACTGGGATTACAGGTGTGTGCCACCACACCTGGCCAGAATATTTAATACTACTGAACTGTACATTTAAACATGGTTAGGCTGGGCGTGATGCCTCACGCCTATAATCCCAGCACTTTGGGAAGCCAAGGAGGGTGGATTGCTTGAGCCCAGGAGTTTGACACCAGCCTGGGCAACATGGTGAAACCCTGTCTCTACAAAAACATTAACCAGGCGTGGTGGCACACGCCTGTAGTCCCAGTTACTCTGGCGGCTGAGGCGGGAGGATCGCTTGAACCCGGGAGGTGGATCTCGCCACTACACTCCAGCCTGAGCAACAGAGTGAGACCCTGTCCAAAAAAAAAAAAAAAAAAAAGATTTAAGATAGTAAATTTTATGTGTATTTTACCACAATTATTAAAATTGAAAAAATCCCCATGGGTCACTGGTTTACCAATTTAGCCATTTTCACCACTTTTAGATTGCATTTTCCTTCTCTATCTCAGCATTCTGGCTAAAGGAAAAGCAAAATTTCTTACAAGAATGAATGATTCTCCAGTGTGGCTGCTCCTGAAAGGAACAATGAGACTTTTGTTATTTCACCACACGATCGAGAAAGAAATAAACAAGTGATAAATGCCAAGACCCCTTCTTATTCATTCCACATCCTGGTAATCTGAGGCATGGTGTGGCTTTTACTCCAAGCATATGAATACTTACAATCAGAAGCTGCCTCTCCTTTCCCTCACTTTATCATTATTGCCATCATTTATGACAATGGAGGGAGTGTCTCACTGGATGATATTTGGGGTTCTTTCTTCAGCTGTTCTCCATCTTTCACATCTACCACTTTTCAAAAGTCCCTGAGAGTCAATAAGACATGAGACTCAAACAACTGCTTCACATCTAAGTGTATGTCTTTAAAAATCTCTCTTTTTCCATGTTTATGTCTGATGTGTTTTGTTATGGCACAGTGGCATGTAGTATACGGTTCATAAGTGAATCAGTGTACATCTGTGGAGGGCGAATGCTCAATTTTAGATCTACACATGAAAGCTTTTTTCCAGCGCAGGAGCCTTGCTTTCTCCAACTAAGCCTTAATTACCCAAATGCCCATGTGTTGTGCCTTTGGCTTCTTGAAATGATACCAACTGGTAAAATCTGATGGGAGATAAAAGTTAGATGTCCAGAAGCATAAAAGTCAGGGAGAGAGGCTCTTTATGGCATAGAGAAAGCTGCAGAACTGCTCCATGGTGTGCAAAACTCATCAGCACATGAAACTAGTGAGTGGAGATAGTCACCTTCAACCACTTTGTAATTTCTACCAATTCACTTGGGGCCAGTGTCCCTTATTCACCAAGATTCACATTGGTCCTTTTGATTATTTGGCGTGAGGAGGCCCCCAGACATGCTAAACTGTCATGCAGGGAGAGAGGAAAAGTTGGGAACCAGCCTTCGCTTAAAAGGGCTTTGACAATGGAGGCAAATAATAACATTTTGGGAACATTTATATAAGTAATTATATAATTTCTGATTCAGTAGCTGGTTCATAAATAAATGAGTAATTGGGAGTATCTGAGTGGAGACAAGAATGAGCATTAATGTAGGACTGATTCTGAATTACAGCTCCTGGCACTAGTAGGTTTCAATATACATAGTCTGCTGAAAGGTAATTTTCTCTGTGATATTCCTGGTATCCCTAAGGAGGGAAGTATAATTTTAGGTACATACTGACAAAATTTGAACACAAGGTACTTAGATGAAAGTTATAGTCTGTTTTAGAAATGAAATTGAAGGATGCAGTAGCTATTGCTTTGGCAAAGGATTTTTGGCTGATGCAGTGTATGGTTATTGATTTTATGATTCTTATCATATGGCACCTAATGTATCAGTTGACTTGTGAAAACAGTGTTTCGGTTTAATGGTTGTTAGGGATTTACATACAACTTCAAATTTGCCTCCTTGTTAATAGTAGAAAAGAGTAGTATGGAAGCATTACTTCCAGCTGCTTTTTGAAGCGTCCACCAAAATGAATGACTTTTTCCTTTCTTCATGCAGATTTCCTCCTAGAGTGCCAAGATCTTTTCCATTCAACACCTCAGTCGTGTACAAAAAGACGGTGTTTGTAGAATTCACGGATCACCTTTTCAACATCGCTAAGCCAAGGCCACCCTGGATGGGTAATAAAAACAATGTTGAATGTTAATTATGAAATTGGGTATCTTACTTTCTATCACAGATTCCCCAATCTTGAGGTTGCAGTTAAAAAGTGCAGCTGCCAAAGAGAATGTTTCCCTAACTGCTACCTATAGGGAAATACACTGACTGCATTTTCTGTCTTTTTGCTGGGCTGTCTTCCTCTGCTTGGTCTATGCCAACTGCTTACCTCCACTTAGATGTCAAATAAAGTATGTAACAACATGTTATGACAGGACATTTTCTGTCTTAGAATTGTTGCTGAGAATTATAGGTGGGAAGTATCCCCTTATTCTTTTTTTTTTTTTTTTTTTTTGAGACGGAGTCTTTGCTCAGTTGCCCAGGCTGGAGTGCAGTGGCACGATCTCGGCTCACTGCAACCTCCGCCTCCCGGGTTCACGCCATTCTCCTGCCTCAGCCTCCCGAGTAGCTACAACTACAGACACCCGCCACCACGCCCAGCTAATTTTTTTTTTTTTGTATTTTTAGTAGAGACGGGATTTCATCATGTTAGCCAGGATGGTCTCGATCTCCTGACCTTGTGATCCACCTGCCTTGGCCTCCCGAAGTGCTGGGATTACAGGCATGAGCCACCGCACCCAGCCAAGTATCCCCTTATTCTAAAGAGAGATATCAGCCTATCGATTTAGAACTTGTTCAGGTAGTAGTCCAAAATTGGTTCTGCAACCCTTAGGCCCTGACTCACCTCCAACCTTGTATAAAAAAAGGCTAGGAACTTATGAAAGACTTTAGATTTGAATATTTATTTGGAGAGCCTCTTTGGTGTTTTATGTGTTGCTTACCCCATGGGGGGTGGGAGGCCTGTCCCTCATGTCAAGGAATAATGAAGGAGGCTTCAGGAAAACCACTTAGAAGACTGGACAAGGTACCTATGGAACTTGGGAGACATTGACCACTGCCTGGTTTTTATCTGGAGAAATTTTCAAGGTCGGAGGCCAAAAGGACTTCTCCCGATGGAATAGCAGGGGGAGTGGGCAATAGTGGGAGCTAACTGCACTACCATTGTTAAGTGTAAGGCCAGGAAGGTCACTGAATGGGACTTGTCTTACAAAGACTCTGCCTGAGAGGTCTTCCTGCCAGGATTAGATAATCCTAACAGAAAAAGCCTGTGTGGGTTGTACTGCCAGAAGCAGAATCTGAGAGGAGAGATACAAGTGACCAGCTGGAGAAGGTATATCCCATGCCAAGATCAGGAGCAGTGGGGTGTCTCCATGTTGGCAGGGAGAGGTCTCCAAAGAACTCATAAGTTCCCTAAGAAAGAAAGGCAGAATTTTGGTATGTGTCACAACTAGGGAGTACTAATGCCACATTATCACTGCTCCTTCCAAGAAAGACTTTGTCATTGTGCCTATTTTTTTTACCCCAACCCCTTGTCCTTCCCACATGCTCCTACCTTGGAGGGTCCAGAGAAAGAAAGGTGAGTTGGGGAGGAAGAGTAGGAGAGGAAGGTGGGAAAGCAGCGAAGCTGCCAAAAATATTACCTTTATATATTGCAGATTTCTGGGGCTGTCAGAATGTAGCTGGAGAAGGAAGGGAACTTGCAATTGCAGAAGGCATCAAAAATTTGGTATTAGACTGGACTGGACTTGTTAGAACCTAAGAGTGATACTGTTGGTTAATACCTGAAGGTTACTGGAAAAGATTGGGATCAACCAAAGTGCAAGAAAAGGGAGATCTCACATAATGTAATTAAAAACAGTGGTCTAAGAAAAATAAGGCTATTTTATATTTTTATCCCACTAAATCCAGTTCATTCAACACACTGTTTATAGGCATTTTATACTTAGTATATTCATAAAACAGAGCTCTTAATTTTCCTCTTGATTTTCTGTCATGGCCTGACTAACAACCCAGTTGCACAAGCCAAAATCATAGGAGTTTTCTTTGACTCCTCTCTTTTTTTCTATCTCCACATCATTTTTATGAGCAAGTCCTGTTGACTGTTCCTCCAAAACAAGTTCCAAGTCTTCTTATTTTACTTCTTGTAAAATCCAAATTCATCAAAATTCCTGTGGCCTACAAGGTCCTACATGTTATGTTTCCTTTTTGACCGTATTTTCTGTTACTCCTCTGCTCATTCACTGTGCTTCAGCCGCATTTTACTTGACTATATCAAGCTTATTTCTGCCTCTGGATGTTTGCATTTGTTTTATCTGTTTTCAGTGCTCTTCCACTAGATCTTTGAAAATTTTGCTTCTTTTTCATTAGTCAGATCACTACTCAAATGTCACCTCCTCAGAGAGGCCCTTCCTGACTACTGCACTGAGAGTATCCTCTACATCCTGCCTCATCATTTTCTAGCAGACCACTATCTTTTAAAATATTTATAACAACTTGAAATTTTCTTGTTTATTTCTTTATTTGCTTAATGTCTTGAGAATATGATCTCCAGGATCTGTCTTTTTTTTTCAACTTATTCTTTTTTTTTATTTTTTTTTATTATTTTATTATTATACTTTAGGTTTTAGGGTACATGTGCACAATGTGCAGGTTTGTTACATATGTATCCATGTGCTGTGTTGTTTTGCTGCACCCATTAACTCGTCATTTAGCATTAGGTATATCTCCTAATGCTGTCCCTCCCCCCTCCCCCCACCCCACAACAGTCCCCGGAGTGTGATGTTCCCCTTCCTGTGTCCATGTGTTCTCATTGTTCAATTCCCACCTATGAGTGAGAACATGCGGTGTTTGGTTTTTTGTCCTTGTGATAGTTTACTGAAAATGATGGTTTCCAGTTTCATCCATGTCCCTACAAAGGACATGAACTCATCATTTTGTATGGCAGCATAGTATTCCATGGTGTATATGTGCCACATTTTCTTAATCCAGTCTATCGTTGTTGGACATTTGGGTTGGTTCCAAGTCTTTGCTATTGTGAATAGTGCCGCAATAAACATACGTGTGTATGTGTCTTGATAGCAGCATGATTTATAGTCCTTTGGGTATATACCCAGTAATGGGATGGCTGGGTCAAATGGTATTTCTAGTTCTAGATCCCTGAGGAATCGCCACACTGACTGCCACAATGGTTGAACTAGTTTACAGTCCCATCAACAGTGTAAAAGTGTTCCTATTTCTCCACAACCTCCCCGGCACCAGTTGTTTCCTGACTTTTTAATGATGGCCATTCTAACTGGTGTGAGATGGTATCTCATTGTGGTTTTGATTTGCATTTCTCTGATGGCCAGTGATGATGAGCATTTTTTCATGTGTTTTTTGGCTGCATAAATGTCTTCTTTTGAGAAGTGTCTGTTCATGCCCTTCACCCACTTTTTGATGGGGTTGTTTGTTTTTTTCTTCTAGATTTGTTTCAGTTCTTTGTAGATTCTGGATATTAGCCCTTTGTCAGATGAGTAGGTTGCGAAAATTTTCTCCCATTTTGTAGGTTGCCTGTTCACTCTGATGGTAGTTTCTTTTGCTGTGCAGAAGCTCTTTAGTTTAATGAGATCCCATTTCTCAATTTTGGCTTTTGTTGCCATTGCTTTTGGTGTTTTAGACATGAAGTCCTTGCCCATGCCTATGTCCTAAATGGTATTGCCTAGGTTTTCTTCTAGGGTTTTTATGGTTTTAGGTCTAACATGTAAGTCTTTAATCTATCTTGAATTAATTTTTGTACAAGGTGTAAGGAAGGGATCCAGTTTCAGCTTTCTACATATGGCTAGCCAGTTTTCCCAGCACCATTTATTAAATAGGGAATCCTTTTCCCATTGCTTGTTTTTGTCAGGTTTGTCAAAGATCAGATAGTTGTAGATATGCGGCATTATTTCTGAGGGCTCTGTTCTGATCCATTGATCTATGTCTCTGTTGTGGTACCAGTACCATGCTGTTTTGGTTACTGTAGCCTTGTAGTATAGTTTGCAGTCAGGTAGCGTGATGCCTCCAGCTTTGTTCTTTTGGCTTAGGATTGACTTGGCGACGCAGGCTCTTTTTTGGTTCCATATGAACTTTAAAGTAGTTTTTTCCAATTCTGTGAAGAAAGTCATTGGTAGCCTGATGGGGATGGCATTGAACCTATAAATTACCTTGGGCAGTATGGCCATTTTCACGATATTGATTCTTCCAACCCATGAGCATAGAATGTTCTTCCATTTGTTTATATCCTCTTTTATTTCATTGAGCAGTGGTTTGTAGTTCTCCTTGAAGAGGTCCTTCACATCCCTTATAAGTTGGATTCCTAGGCATTTTATTCTCTTTGAAGCAATTGTGAATGGAAGTTCACTCATGATTTGGCTCTCTGTTTGTCTGTTATTGGTGTACAAGAATGCTTGTGATTTTTGTACATTGATTTTGTATCCTGAGACTTTCCTGAAGTTGCTAATCAGCTTAAGGAGATTTTGGGCTGAGACAATGGGGTTTTCTAGATATACAGTCATTGCATCTGCAAACAGGAACAATTTGACTTCCTCTTTTCCTAATTGAATACCCTTTATTTCCTTCTCCTGCCTAATTGCCCTGGCCAGAACTTCCAGCACTATGTTGAATAGGAGTGGTGAGAGAGGGCATCCCTGTCTTGTGCCAGTTTTCAAAGGGAATGCTTCCAGTTTTTGCCCATTCAGTATGATATTGGCTGTGGGTTTGTCATACATAGCTCTTATTAATTTGAGATATGTCTCATCGATACCTAATTTATTGAGAGTTTTTAGCATGAAGGGTTGTTGAATTTTGTAAAAGGCCTTTTCTGCATCTATTGAGATAATCATGTGGTTTTTGTCTTTGGTTCTGTTTATATGCTGGATTACCTTTATTGATTTGCATATGTTGAACCAGCCTTGCATCCCAGGGATGAAGCCCACTTGATCATGGTGGATAAGCTTTTTGATGTGCTGCTGGATTCGGTTTGCCAGTATTTTATTGAGGATTTTTGCATCAATATTCATCAAGGATATTGGTCTGAAATTCTCTTTTTTGGTTGTGTCTCTGCCGGGCTTTGGTAGCAGGATGATGCTGGCCTCATAAAATGTGTTAGAGAGATTCCTTCTTTTTCTATTAATTGGAATAGTTTCAGAAGGAATGGTACCAGTTCCTCCTTGTACCTCTGGTAGAATTCAGCTGTGAATCCATCAGGTCCTGGACTCTTTTTGGTTGGTAAGCTATTGATTATTGCCACAATTTCAGAACCTGTTATTGGTCTATTCAGAGATTCAACTTCTTCCTGGTTTAGTCTTGGGAGAATGTATTTGTCAAGGAATTTATCCATTTCTTCTAGATTTTCTAGTTTATTTGCATAGAGGTGTTTGTAGTATTCTCTGATGGTAGATTGTATTTCTGTGGGATTCGTAGTGATATCCCCTTTATCATTTTTTATTGCATCTATTTGATTCTTCTCTCTTTTCTTGTTTATTAGTCTTGCTAGTGGTCTATCAATTTTGTTGATCTTTTCAAAAAACGAGCTCCTGGATTCATTAATTTTTTGAAGGGTTTTTTGTGTCTCTATTTCCTTCAGTTCTGCTCTAATCTTAGTTATTTCTTGCCTTCTGCTAGATTTTGAATGTGTTTGCTCTTGCTTCTCTAGTTCTTTTAATTGTGACATTAGGGTGTCAATTTTAGATCTTTCCTGCGTTCTCTTGTGGGCATTTAGTGCTATAAATTTCCCTCTACACACTGCTTTGAATGTGTCCCAGAGATTCTGGTATGTTGTGTCTTTGTTCTCGTTGGTTTCAAAGAACATCTTTATTTCTGCCTTCATTTCATTATGTACCCAGTAGTCATTCAGGAGCAGATTGTTCAGTTTCCATGTAGTTGAGCGATTTTGAGTGAGTTTCTTAATCCTGAGTTCTAGTTTGATTGCACTGTGGTCTGAGAGACAGTTTGTTATAATTTCTGTTCTTTTACATTTGCTGAGGAGAGCTTTACTTCCAACTATGTGGTCAATTTTGGAATAGGTGTGGTGTGGTGCTGAAAAAAATGTATATTCTGTTGATTTGGGGTGGAGAGTTCTGTAGATGTCTATTAGGTCCGCTTGGTGCAGAGCTGAGTTCAATTCCTGGATATCCTTATTAACTTTCTGTCTCGTTGATCTATCTAATGTTGACAGTGGGGTGTTAAAATCTTCCATTATTATTGTGTGGGAGTTTAAGTCTCTTTGTAGGTCAGTCAGGACTTGCTTTATGAATCTGGGTGCTCCTGTATTGGGTGCATATATATTTAGGATAGTTAGCTCTTCTTGTTGAATTGATCCCTTTACCATTATGTAATGGCCTTCTTTGTCTCTTTTGATCTTTGTTGGTTTAAAATCTATTTTATCAGAGACTAGGATTGCAACCCCTGCCTTTTTTTGTTTTCCATTTGCTTGGTAGATCTTCCTCCATCCCTTTATTTTGAGTCTATGTGTGTCTCTGCACATGAGATGGGTTTCCTGAATACAGCACACTGATGGGTCTTGACTCCGTATCCAGTTTGCCAGTCTGTGTCTTTTAATTGGAGCATTTAGCCTATTTACATTTAAAGTTAATATTGTCATGTGTGAATTTGATCCTGTCATTATGATGTTAGTTGGTTATTTTGCTCATTAGTTGATGCAGTTTCTTCCTAGCCTCAATGGTCTTTACAATTTGGCATGTTTTTGCAGTGGCTGGTCCAGGTTGTTCCTTTCCATGTTTAGTGCTTCCTTCAGGAGCTCTTTTAGGGCAGGCCTGGTGGTGACAAAATCACTCAGCATTTGCTTGTCTGTAAAGTATTTTATTTCTCCTTCACTTATGAAGCTTAGTTTGGCTGGATATGAGATTCTGGGTTGAAAATTCTTTTCTTTAAGAATGTTGAATATCGGCCCCCACTCTCTTCTGGCTTGTAGAGTTTCTGCCGAGAGATCAGCTGTTAGTCCGATGGGCTTCCCTTTGTGGGTAACCCGACCTTTCTCTCTGGCTGCCCTTGACATTTTTTCCTTCATTTCAACTTTGGTGAATCTGACAATTATGTGTCTTGGAGTTGCTCTTCTCAAGGAGTATCATTGTGGCGTTCTCTGTATTTCCTGAATCTGAATGTTGGCCTGCCTTGCTAGATTGGGGAAGTTCTCCTGGATAATGTCTTGCAGAGTGTTTTCCAACTTGGTTCCATTCTCCCCGTCACTTTCAGGTACACCAATCAGATGTAGGTTTGGTCTTTTCACATAGTCCCATATTTCTTGGAGGCTTTGTCCATTTCTTTTTATTCTTTTTTCTCTAAACTTCTCTTCACACTTCATTTCATTCATTTCATCTTCCATCACTGATACCCTTTCTTCCAGTTGTTCGCATCGGCTACCGAGGCTTCTGCAATCTTCACGTAGTTCTGGAAACTTGGCTTTCAGCTCCATCAGCTCCTTTAAGCCCTTCTCTGCGTTGGTTATTTTAGTTATACATTCATCTATTTTTTTTTTCAAAGTTTTTAACTTCTTTGCCATTGGTTTGAATTTCCTCCTGTAGCTCGGAGTAGCTTGATCGTCTGAAGCCTTCTTCTCTCATCTCGTCAAAGTCATTCTCCGTCCAGCTTTGTTCCATTGCTGGTGAGGAACTGCGTTCCTTTGGAGGAGGAGAGGTGCTCTGCTCTTTAGAATTTCCAGTTTTTCTGCTCTGTTTTTTCCCCATCTTTGTGGTTTTATCTACTTTTGGTCTTTGATGATGGTGATGTACAGATGGGTTTTTGGTGTGGGTGTCCTTTCTGTTTGTTAGTTTTCCTTCTACCAGACAGGACCCTCAGCTGCAGGTCTGTTGGAGTTTGCTAGAGGTCCACTCCAGACCCTGTTTTGCTAGGTGTCAGCAGCGGTGGCTGCAGAACAGCGGATTTTTGTGGACTGCAAATTCAGCTGTCTGATCGTTCCTCTGGAAGTTTTGTCTCAGAGGAGTACCCGGCCGAGTGAGGTGTCAGTCTGCCCCTACTGGGGGGTGCCTCCCAGTTAGGCTGCTTGGGGGTCAGGGACCCACTTTAGGAGGCAGTCTGCCCGTTCTCAGATCTCCAGCTGCATGCTGGGAGAACCACTACTCTCCTCAAAGCTGTCAGACAGGGACATTTAAGTCTGCAGAGGTTACTGCTGTCTTTTTGTTTGTCTGTGCCCTGCCCCCAGAGGTGGAGCCTACAGAGGCAGGCAGGCCTTCTTGAGCTGTGGTGGGCTCCACCCAGTGGGCGCTTCCTGGCTGCTTTGTTTACCTAAGCAAGCCTGGGCAATGGCGGGTGCCCCTCCCCCAGCCTCGCTGCCACCTTGCAGTTTGATCTCAGACTGCTGTGGTAGCAATCAGCGAGATTCCTTGGGTGTAGGACCCTCCGAGCCAGGTGCGGGACACAATCTCCTGGTGTGCCGTTTTCCAAGCCCGTTGGAAAAGCGCAGTATTAGGGTTGGAGTGATCCGATTTTCCAGGTGCCGTCTGTTACCCCTTTCTTTGACTAGGAAAGGGAACTCCCTGACCCCTTGCACTTCCCGAGTGAGGCAATGCCTCGCCCTGCTTTGGCTCGAGCACGTTGTGCTGCACCGACTGTCCTGCACCCACTGTTTGGCACTCCCTAGTGAGATGAACCCAGTACCTCAGATGGAAATGCAGAAATCACCTGTCTTCTGCGTCGCTCACGCTGGGAGCTGTAGACCAGAACTGTTCCTATTCGGCCATCTTGGCTCCACCCTCTCCATGATCTGTCTTGTTTGCTACTGCACCTCCAGTGCATAAGACAGTTCCTAGAATATAGTAGGAACTCTAGTTGAATGAATGAATGAATGAATGAATGAATGAATTGAATGATTGCCAGAAATCTTTCCTCAGAGCAACCATAAGGTTAGGCTGATGTTGGCAGCAAGCAAATACTACTTTTTATCAATAATTACAGGGGCATTCTTCTCCACTGTGACCTTGACTCTAACTTTTGTAATAACAGGCTTTCTGGAATACTATCCCCAAGTGACCTTTGGTGGACATCTCATTCTTACAGGTCTGCTGGGTCCTACCATCCAGGCTGAGGTTTATGACACAGTGGTCATTACACTTAAGAACATGGCTTCCCATCCTGTCAGTCTTCATGCTGTTGGTGTATCCTACTGGAAAGCTTCTGAGGGTGAGTCAAATGCCCTCCTATTGTCCTGTCATTCTACAAATAGAACAGTGAGATGTATGTGCTTTGTAATGCTGGCACACCTGGAGTTGGACCCATTCTCTTAAATACAAACTTACTGAAAAATAATAATAACAACAATAATGACTAATATGTATTGAGTTGAAGGTTGTACAGCTAGTAAGTGGTGGAATCAGGATTCAAACCTAGCCCCATCTAACTCCAGAACTTATGCTTGGAACCACTGTGCTACAGTGCAAGCATTCATATAAATAATGTTGAATTTGGTTCATGTAACTGAAAAGTTCCATGGAGTCAGTCAAGTATGGCTGGATCCAAGGATTCAAGTGATGCTCTCAGCATTGTGGCCATTTTTCTCCCACCATGTCAACTGGGCTGTCCTTTTTGGTTTCATTCTAAGGCAGGCTTTTCTAATATGATGGCAAAGATAGCCACTGGCAGCTCAAGGCTTATCTCATTCTTACAGATTGTGATCCAGGAGTGGGAAGGAAGCCTCTATCCCAGTATTTCTTGATGTTGAGTGGTATGGAAGAGTTAGAAAGCAGGAGGCAGCATCAGTCTCACCCAATCCAATGACAATGGCCGGGATGATGGAGTTCTTCAGCACTCTCTTGAGAAAGGGTTCTGGTAGAAGGAGCAAACCGGGAGACCTAGTGGTCTCCGCACCAAGGACATATTGTTTTATGAAGCCAAATAGAGTTGCAGTGTTAGTTATTTGAGAGGTAGTTAAAGTTAATTTGCTTGTAGGGCATCTTGATTTGAGACAGACAACTATATTTTTTCCACCTGTATGAAAATATCTCCCTGAATTTCCAAATCTCCAAAATTTCTGCTTTACCTGGGTCACACAGACCTCTTTAATACAAATGAACATGGTCTGGAGATTGATGTGGGCAAGCTAGAGTGCAAAATAGATTCCTATAGTAGATCCCGTTTCCAGGTAATCCAAAACCCAGGGAAGTCAATGAAGGGTAGAAAGCATAAACTGAAGGAAGCACAGTTAGATTGGCCAGTAATTACAACCATGTTCTGCCTACGTCTCTGCTCATTTTTAGAAATTGAAAATTCTTTCAGCTCTTTTAAGGTCCTAACTGAACGTTATGTGTGCTTCTTAACATTTACTAGATTATAAATATCTCAAGATAGGAAAATCCATCTTATTTATTGCTGTGTCCTTAGCATATAACATATTGCCTACCCTATAGTGGATACTCAATACAAGAATGAGAGTGTAGTGGACACCAGTCACTTTTTCTTCCTAAAATTAAACATTTCTCACCTGTGTACCCCCTAGGAATTGCTTTTCTGAATATACTTCAAACAGAACCTGCCATTTTCTTAAAGCCCATGCCTCCCTGGCCATAGCAGTTGATCTAGGAGTGAGCAGTTGACACGGGTATCCCACCTCCTTGGCC
This sequence comes from Hylobates moloch, assembly GCF_009828535.3. Classification (NCBI taxonomy): domain Eukaryota; kingdom Metazoa; phylum Chordata; class Mammalia; order Primates; family Hylobatidae; genus Hylobates; species Hylobates moloch. Next base: position 133,312,115 of record NW_026652282.1, read on the forward strand.
ACAGTTGATTGGTCCAGAGATGGGCACCTTACCCAAGCTAGACCAGTGAGAGTACTTGCGCTAGCATTTTGAAATTTATGAGAAAAAGGACCTACTATTACCAGGTAATCCTATACTTAGGGGATGGAGCCCAAATATATGATAAAATCAAGATTCTACTACTTCATGTATATCATGTGGGCCATGGATCTTATAGGAGTCTTAAGGGGGTGTTGGTCTTGTCCTTTTCATAGTTGCCTAGCTCTTTGCAGGCATGCTGCACAGGCAGGACAACCTACCTTTATCTGCTCCTTCTATACCACTGATCCTACCCTAAACACGCAGCTGTATAATCAGAGACAGGAAGCCATGGCAAATCTGGAGGGTCTGGACTTCGCTATATCTTAAAGAGTTACATGTAATCGTAGTTCAACATTGGGGAAATTTTCCAAAAATTGGTGGAGAAAAGAGTGGCCAATGCAATTTTATCTTTTTCTTTTCTGCTGACATCAGGGAGAGATAAGAACTTTAAAATCACAATTATGGGGAGATAATATTTTAAAATCCAGCTCAAGTTAAACCCATCAGAAAAGGTAACACCTTTTGGGACCCCCAAATGGCCACATCTTATCCAGTGAGGGGACACCAACCATAGAGTCTGTACTGCACAGTTCAAATGGTAGCCGTGAGCTATCAGGCACTTGAAATGCGGTGAGTCCTACTTGAGACATACTGTAAAATACACACCAGATTTCAAAGGCTAATTACAAAAAAGACTAAAAATATCTCATTCATTGTTTATAAGTACAAGTTGAAATGCTTATATTTGGATATACTAGGTTAAACGAAATACATTATTAAAATAATTTCACCTGCTTCTTTTTACTTTTCTTAATGTGACTACCAGAACATTTAAAATTACATATGTGGTTTGCATTATATTTCTGTTGAACAGCACTCATCTGTACACTTCCAGTGAAATGTTTAGCATGTGTTGAAGTTGCTGCTCCTGATGCAGTGGCTCATCTCAGATTTGGCCAAGTTCTTCTGTCCAAGGAAAACTAGATTCAACCCATTCCTGGAGAGAAAGAGACTCAAATCTTTCTGGGCTGGGTCACTTACCTTGGTTAAATCTGTTCTCCACCTATTCTACCAACAACCAAATGGATGGACATAGCTGAAATAAAAATCACGCAATCACACTGAACAGTATCTCACCTCAGGTGGGCCTTCAGCATTGCCTAGCCATTCTACTGCTACATTTCCCCTAATCCATTTACTCTCTCTCTCCCCAAGACAGCTATAATGTTTCACACATTCTTAGCCTCTCATCGAACCTCCAACATGTGTTCCCACCCCTGCCCCCACCACAACCTGAGCCTTAGGAAAAAGGGTATTTTTTTCCTAATAAAATATTTCAAACAAAGATAGATACAGAAAATAATATAACAAACAAACATGTGCCCATCACCTCACCTTGCCAAATCTTAACATTTTGTCATCTTCGCTTAATTTATTTTACAAAATTAAGCATTTTACATACAGTCTGTACCCCTCCATGGGGCTGGCAGGAAAGGGCTCTCATTGTCAAAGTTCAAAGTAATTGATCATTGAAAAAATAATGATCACATTAAAAACAACACTTATATAATAGAGATACATATTGAAATACTCATAAATGAAATGCTATCCTTTCTAGGATTGGCTTCAAACACATCCAAGCTGATGTTACAATCATTAGGTGAATTCTTGATGTGGAATTTGACATTTGTATGGTGCCAAAATAATATCCCAGAGGTTTTTTTCTGATTGTAAGTGGAAATGTTAACTTTAGAATGGAGGTATCAGGCTAATCCACGGGTCAATTTTAGTGTCACTAAGGATGGGATGGCCAGATATTATCTGCCCCTGATATGATAAGGGACTCAGCATCATCTTTGATATATTTTAGCCAAAAAACTTATTTAACTTGAATCTAATCAGAACTTAGGCATATTCAATAGCATGGGATATTCTACAGGACTACAAGCCAAATTTCTTTCACCAAATGAGTGTCAGAAAAAAAGGGACTACTCCATACTAAAAGAGACTATGGGCCTAAACAACCAGATGCAATGTGCAGTCTTAGGTTGGATTCTGATTTGGACCAACTAGCTACAAAGGATGCCTTTGAGGCAATTAAGAAAATTTGAATATTGCATTGATATTAGGTTATATTAACTGGATCAGGTGTGCTAGTGTCATTTTGTTTATGTGGGCAATTTTTTTTTAAAGATGACTTCTAAAGTATATGGGAGTAGACTGTCATGAAATTTGTAATGTACATTAAAATGCATCATCATAAAAAGTGTGTTGAAAGAAAAAAGTGAAAGTAGCAATGCAATTCTAAGAATAATTTTCTAACATCCACTCACAAAAATATTAAACTCTTTATATTAAACACATGAAAAAGAACACAAATGTATCTGTCTTTTAAGATTCATCTCAAATTCCGCCTCCTTCATCAAGCATTACTGAAGAGTAGGAAGCTTGTTTACTTTTTTATCCACTGGGTTGCTCGCTCCAAGAGCATAGAGACTTCTATCTTGATCTTTATGTTTTCAGCTTGTAGCTGAGTCTGGTAAAGAATAAGAACTCAATAAATGTTTGTGAATAAATACGTGAATATTTCACATGGTATTATAATTATATCTTTATATGCCTATGTCCTCCACCAAACATAGTGTTGTACCGCTAGGAAAGAACAAAGTTTAAGAAATTTTCTGAAATCTCTCTTTCTTACCCTTCCCTGACCCTCACTAGTGCCTACCAAAGAGTCTGTGACAAAGTGTATTTGTTGTTGAATTGAATTAGGCAAAAAGATGCAATAATGGAAGCAATTTATTATTTAACAGAATGTGGAGATCTCAACCAGAACCTAGTTTTTACTGCTCATACTAGGGTTAGTGATCTCAAGATCCTCTGGAATATATGAAGCTTCTCCCCATTTGTGGCTGCTGCTTGTTAGTTTTCAAATTAAGATGCAGAAAGTAGGCCGGGCGTGGTGGTTCACGCCTGTGATCCCAGCACTTTGGGAGGCTGAGGCAGGTGGATCATGAGGTCAGGAGTTTAAGACCATCCTGATCAACATGATGAAACCCCGTCTCTACTAAAAATACAAAATTAGCCAGGCATGGTGGCGTGTGCCTGTAATCCCAGCTACTGGGGAGTCTGAGGCAGGAAAATCACTTGAACCTGAGAGGTGGAGGTTGCTATGAGCCAAGATTGCACCCCTGCACTCCAGCCTGGGCAACAGAGTGAGACTCCATCTCAAAACAACAACAACAGCAACAAAGATGCAGAAAGTCTGTTTCTTATGTAGAACCTATTGGTGACAATAAACTTGACATGTTTCTTTGAGTGCACAATGAGTATAGAAAGGACAATTTTATTTCTTCCTGCTATAGGAGCTGAATATGATGATCAGACCAGTCAAAGGGAGAAAGAAGATGATAAAGTCTTTCCTGGTGGAAGCCATACATATGTCTGGCAGGTCTTGAAAGAGAATGGTCCAATGGCCTCTGACCCACTGTGCCTTACCTACTCATATCTTTCTCATGTGGACCTGGTAAAAGACTTGAATTCAGGCCTCATTGGAGCCCTACTAGTATGTAGAGAAGGTAAGTGTATGAAAGCGTAGGATTGAGATGAAATAAGCAGAGAAGTACAAACAACTGAATCTATCTATAACAGTTAGCATTTGTGTCCCTTCACCGGAAAGGGGTTTCTTTACTCTAGCATCATGCTCATGGAAAGGAGAATAATCCAGTTTCTGAGAGAAGCACATATGCATTCTATATAACCACAATAAACTCTAAGCTGGGATCAGTAGGAGCTGAGTTCCAGAGTTAAATCTCTCTCCTCAAAGCATTGCTATTTTCCTCTTCAAATGTGTGGGCTTTATCAGTAGTGATTTCTACTATCCTCTGCCTTTTGCAAACTTTGAGCTAGGTTCCTTGAAAACTTCATGGAGGTAAACACATCCAAGCATGTGATCAATGGCATATAGACTGGTTCAGGTGGTTAGTTTGTCATCTGTAAACCAAAAGTATATAAAAATCTAAGAAAAGTCAGCATTTATTTATGTGTTACTGAAAATTAATTAATTTGGATTGAATTAATATATTCTAAAATAATTCTAATCAAACCTGTTTTTAATTTATACCTTAGCATAAATTAAATTAGGGAAGTAAATTCTGCATAATTTGTTTTTTATCCTATTTTTTATGGTGAAATCAGCTTCACTGTACCTTTTTCTTGTTCCAGTTATCTTTTACTGCATAACACCACAATTTAGTGGCTTAAAACAACAACAATCACTTATTATCTCCCATGGTTTCTGTGAATCTCATGGAATTTGGGAGTGTTTTGACTTGGTGGTCTATCTAAGTGTGTCTCATGAGGCTGTAGTCAAACAGTGGCTAGAGCTGAAATCATCCCAAAGGTGACTTTATTCACATGTCTTTAACCTTGGCTTGATGGTACTCTCCACATGGTCTCTCTCACATGGGTTTTACAGGGTAGCCAGACTTCTTATATGGTCCTGAGATAGCCCATTAGAAGCTGTTTCACGATTTCTAATGTAACTTTGGAAATCACTCACATAACATACATTCTAGTAGTTAGAATGCATCACTAAGACCAGTCTATAAAGGGAGACTCCACCTTTTGATGGGGAATAGGCAAAGAATTTATTAACAGGAACCACCATACTCTTTCTGAATGGTGATGATGAATGTGATTCAAAAAAAAGATGGGAGCAGGGAGTGGAGAAGATGAGAAAGGCTTGTAGTTTATAATAGTTTCAGATGAAAGTATGATTTCTCATATACTGAGTTCAGTTTCATAGTCATAATTAATGAGAAAGTGCCAAAACCACTGTGTGTTATTTATGGGATGTAAAGGCTAATGGAACAATGAGATCATCAAAACATTAGTGTTTACATATGACATATAAAGAAATAAGTTAAAAACCCAAATAATTCTTCGACACAGAGTTGAACTAAAGAGTCTACAGAGGTTCTAGTTCCAAGTAAAATGGATAAACATACTCCACCCTTTATTTCCCATTGAACTTAACTATAAAACCTTGACAAAATGCAAAGCCCAGATATTTAAAAATTTCTAAAAAGCAAATAGAACAAGTATATAGAGAAAAGACACTAGAATTCAAAGTATTACCAAACTTGTGGGGGAGTATACCTTTTTCCTCACTCTAGTATTCCTTAACCTGAATTAAAACATAACTGGAGACTTGGAAGTGAGTACTATGTTGCAAAGAGAGCTCCAGGACAAACCCTCTAGGGTTTCAAGGAGTGGGAAAGGTAACTATAAATGCTCAGAGAGCGTGGAAGTTGGAAGCTTCTGGTTAGAAAACCAAAAAAGGGAGCTCACAGAACTGGAAAGTTTATAGATGACAGAGAGAAAAGATCCCAGGAAAGTAAACCCATAAAGTTGTGCATTAACTCCTGGATTCACCCCCAACCTACACATCCAGGTATGTAGTTTCAGTGTCAGATCTGTTTTAAACCCTTTGCAGTGCCATTGAGTCCAACCCCGTGGCCAGTCTGGTGCTTGAGGGGAAATCTCAGTTTCACAGTCTTCAGCATGTTCCATTAGCCTTTACATCCCATAAATAACACACTGTGGTTTTGGCACTTTCTCATTAATTATGACTATGAAACTGAACTCAGTATATGAGAAATCATACTTTCATCTGAAACTACAGCCCACAGAATTCCTTAAAACATGTCTGATGGCTGAAAGAAAAGATAGAACATTGTGAGATAGGTTTTTTAATGTATGGTAGGTATAATACATAAAAGAATCATAGCATAACAAGAGGAGGGTAAGGAAAACTTTATGGTCCATTCAACTTCATTCCAATTCAAATGGTAAAATGTTGACTCTAAGTAGATGATAGTGAAAGGTTAAGTATGTATTTTGTAATCCCTAGAGCAACCAATAAAAAATTATACAAAGAGACATAGTAAAAAGTCACAATAAACTAATTACAATGGTATATCAAAAATGTTCAAATAACTCAAAAGAAGGCAAGTAAGGAGAGATGAAAATCAGAGAGAAGAAGCAGTAAAATAATAATAAAATGATAGGCTTAAATCTAAACATATTAATACTTATATTAAGTGCAAATGGCTAAAACACACCAATTAAAAACAGAGATTAGCACACTGGATATAAAAGCTTGAGCCAATTATATTTTGTTTACAAGAAACTCATTTCAAAAGTAATGATATAGGTAGGTTACCAGCATAAAGATGGAAAAGGATATATGATGCAAACATGAATATGAAGAAAGTTGAAGTAGTACAAATCTGTAATCAAAACACTGATTTTTGCCAGGAGTGCCAAAACCAGTCAATAGGGGAAAGAATAGTGTCTTCAATAAACAGTGCTGAAACAGGTGAATATCTGCATGCAAAATACTGATTGAGTATCCCTTACCTGAAATGCTTGGAACCAAGAACGTTTCAGATTTCAGATATTGGAATATTTGCACATATATAATGAGATAGCTTGGGGATGAAACTTAAGTCTGAATATGAAATTCATTTTGGATATAAGTCCCTTCCTAGTTATGTGATTGGCAAATATTTTCTCCCACTCTACAGTTTGTTTTTGCATTCTTTTAATGGTGTCTTTTATAAAGCAAGAGTTATATGGACAAACATATGAAAAGATGTTCAACATCATTAACCATTAGGGAAATGCAAATTCAATCAACAGTGATGTATCTATTAGAATAGCTAAAATAATAATATAAAATTGCCAAGAATGCTGTCAAGAATTCAGAGCAACAGAAAGTTTCACAATGCACAATGGTATAGCCATTCTGGAAAACAGAACGGCAGTTTTGCTGCTTGGTAAAGAAACAGTCTCTGGCAGTTTCTTGTAAAATTAGATGTACACTATAGAGGGATAGCAGGAGGGAGTTCTTTTTGGATATTGAAATGGATCTGTATCTTGATGATGATGGGGTTTCATGAGCTTATATCTTTGTTAAAAGTTATAGACCTATACACCAAAAGAAAAAGAAAAGTCAATTTCACTATAATTGAAAATTTATATAAAAGTAATTAGAATGTTTTAAGACAGCTTTATATGTATTTTAAACATGTCTCTAAAGTTTTTAATCCAGTACTTCTGGTAAAGATGGCACAGGGTCTTCATACTTAGCCATTTTTCCATCCTCCACCTCAACCCCAACCTCGCTGAAAACCAACAGCAAAGATAGGTAAACCATAAATAGAGAAAATCGAATAGGCATGGTCAAGCTGAAAAAGAAGATAAATATTTGTGGACCAGAAGCAGAACAGGAACTGTGAGTAGTAAAAGGGGTGGAAATTACAGGCCAACTGAGATCTGGGTCAGGAAGCCAGCTGCGGTAGCCAAGGAGTCAGGATGACAAGGATAAATAGTGCTCCCCACCAGAAGGACCTGGAACCAGGTGGACTGAGAGCCCATATCATAGAGTTGGGCTCTTCTTCACTTGAAAGAGAGCTGAGCACAGCTGCTGCTCACTCTTTGTTTAGGGCCATGACTTTGTGGAAACTCAGGGTCCTAGAAGAGGGGAAAGCAAACCCAGTCCTAGAATAGGAACTGAACTAAGTTTTCTCGGTTCAGTGGGCGAATCTGCAATATCCTCAAGGTTTCCATTGGCCAGTATCTCCAAAATTCCATTCTAGGGTATGATTTGCAAGATAAAGAATAGTGAACACATCCTTTGCTTATTAATCAATGATCACAAGGGACAGCAAAGATCACTATAGTTCAACAAAGTCAGATTTATTGGCTCATGGCAACAAGAGACTGTGGACACCTCCCTAAACAAAGGGAAATACTGTATAGAGTTAGTAAAGAATTTTGGGGAAGGGTGGAGGTTAGGTGATATTTAAATGAAGCAAAGTAGAGTTGTGTGTAAAGAAATAACCGTGAGGTCTAGACTGTGAAGTGTCCTGGTTAACTAAAAAGTTAACATAGACATGAAATGTTAAGTCAAGGCACCCCTTACCTGAAGCTTGAGCTTTAAATTGAGCTGCTTCTTTGTGTGAAAGTAATTTAGATGACCTAGGAAAGAATGAGATGTTTCATTCTTGTTGCTGTTAGTTCAAACATTTCTGGCAGGCTGTGAATTCAGAGAACAAACAACTCAATTGAGTAAGAAAGCAAGAGATAATCAAAGCAAATAGTTGGTGTTCAGTGAGTTTATACAGTGGCAATGTGTCCTTGGGAGAAATGGTGTTGTTAACTCTGCAGTTAGCTTTATCTATGTCTCTTATCCCAGCCTGATGAGTAGCAGCACACATATCGTTGCTTTCTTAGTCCAAGCTAATTTTTATTTCTAAGCATTAAGGGTGCGAGAGAGAGAAAGAACGGCAAAATGTCATAAACAAAAAATCCTTCTACGCAAAATAAGCCTGCAAACAAAAGTTCCCAGTCAAATTAAAAATATATATAATGCTAAGAAAGATAGCCAATAAACTCAACAGTTAAAGCATGAAACAGGCTAGTTTGTTCCATTAAAAACTTTAGCTATTGATATACACGGAATTCATTTAAAATGTGAGTATAATTAGAAGCACTGTGGGCTATTGAAAAAAATATCATGAGTATAGATGTTTAATATGGACAATTGTTATTTTACTCAAAACTTTTAATTTACAATTGCAGAAGTATAAAAAGTTACAAGAGTAACAGAAATTATCTATAATTTCACTATTATCACACAGTGTGTGAGGGCTTGTATTTTGTAAATGTTTTTAATTTTTTTCTTTAGTAATTCATTTTTATCGTATTTTACACAAGTAGTGGTCTTCATCAGAGTTGAAATAAAAAAATTCTTTGCTCCAGATAGTTTTAGAAACACTGGTATAGGAGACCTGACGTCAAAGCAAAGTTAACAAGAGACAGAAGACTACATTTGTTCTTACTGTCAAGTAACTGATGAAGAACTGTCTCCACCTAGTGACAATTTCCTACAATGAGATTTTTTAAATAGAAGATAAGTGTTCTCACTTCTTTTTCAGGGAGTCTGGCCAATGAAAAGACACAGACCTTGCACAAATTTGTACTACTTTTTGCTGTATTTGATGAAGGTTAGTGAGTCTTAATCTGAATTTTGGATTCCTGAAAGAAATCCTCTGCCACTATTAAGAGGAGGTGATTATAGAAAGATCATAAATTACATTACTGTTCAGGAATGAAGGAGATGGGGTTAAAAATGAATTCCAAGGAAACGAAACATAACCTCAGTTCCACTGGCTGCCAGGTAAGAAGATAGAGGATCTGGATAACGGACTGGCCTCATCTCCCTCATTAAGACCGTCAACAAATACTTTGGGCTCTACTTTCTAAATACTTTCTCTTATCTTCATCTATTATTAAGTGCACAACCTTTGGCAAGTTATTTACCCTCTCTGTGTCTCAGTTTCCTAAACGGAAATAATAGTACATTTTTTCATAAGATTGTTGTGAGTGCTGAGTGATTTCACTTAAGTAACCTAGAGCACTGTGTGAAATCACAATAGTGATTTCACTCAATAGTGTTAGTGCCTCCACCTCCTCCTCCTGATGTAACAATAACATAATATTCTTCTCGCCCCCTTATCAATTTACATTGCCATCTTCTTAATTGAGGCCCTCGTGATCTGTCTCATAGCTCTCAAAGGAAGCTTACTGAAGTGAGTATCTGATCTTGTCACTCTAGCCTCTAAAATATTTCAGTTTGCCAGTTTCGGTGGCTCATGCCTGTAATCCCAGCACTTTAGGAGGCTGAGGTGGGCAGATTGCTTGAGCCCAGGAGTTTGAGACCAGCCTGGGCAACAGGGAGAAACCACATCTCTAGAAAAGAATAAAAAAATCAGCCGGTCATGGTGGCGGGTACCTGTACTCCAGCTACTTGGGAGGCTGAGGTGGGAGGATCACTTGAGCCCAGGAGGTGAAGGTTGCAGTGAGCTGTGATTGCGCCACTGCACTCCAGCCTGGGTGGTAAAGCCAGACCCTATCTCAAACAACAAAACAAATAAAATAATTCAATTTCAAGGTAAAGTGCAAAATGCATTATCTATTCCCTGGTGACATTTCCTGCCTTATCTTCCATGTCACCCAAACATGTAATGCTTTTTCTTGCATGAGACCTCTGCTTATGCAGTTCCCTCTGCCTAGAAAAATCTGTCTCCCTCTTTACACTAAGTAAGCTTCTCCTTTTTCTTTAAGTCTGACTTACTTTAGTTATCCCCTTCCTTAATTCCTTCTCCCAGGATGACCTCTAGTCTGGATTAGATGCCTGCTCCTTATCATACTATATCAGTATTTTCTACTTTACTTATTTAATATTTATCTTCTTTGATCTCATATCTTTTTCCCTTCAAGCAAAGTGAAATTTCTTCTCCTCTCTGCTCCCTGTAACATCCTACTCTCATCTTTATTCTATCACTCTTTACTCTTTATTATAATTATCAGCTTCTCTGACTATTCCAGCTAGAGCGTAAGCACCTTGAAATCAGAGGCTGTATCTTCCTCTCTATCATCAGTGCCTATAATCAGTAGTGCTAAATAAATATGTGTTTGAATGAATGAACAAATGAATGGCTGCCTCATAAAGTTGTGTGAAGGACAAAGGGGTAACTCCAGGGAGTCACTGTTCAATCGTATTTCCAGTGCTTCAGCCCTTATCAATTTCAGAGACAGTGTTAGGGAGGTTTCAGGTTCCTGGGGTTTCATAAATATAAGCTGGGATGAAGCAATTATAACGGAGACAGGGACTGACAGACAGCCTTTTTCCTAGGACAATTTTCTTTTTTCTTTTTCTTTCTTTCTTTTTTTTTTTTTTTTTGAGATCGAGTCTCACTCTGTTGCCCAGGTTGGAGTGCAGTGGCACAATCTTGGCTCACTGCATCGTCCACCTCCGAGGTTCAAGTGATTCTCCTGCCTCAGCCTCCTGAGTAGCTGAGATTACAGGCACATGCCACCATGCCCGCCTAATTTGTCTATTTTTAGTAGGGATAGGGTTTCACCATGTTGGCGAGGCTACTCTCAAACGCCTGACCTGAAGTGATCCACCTGCCTCAGTCTCCCAAAGTGCTAGGATTACAGGTGTGAGCCACCGCGCCCAGCCCCTAGGATGATTTCCATAAGCTTTCTTTTAAATAATTCAGCTAATAAAAAGAATTGAATCCCGATGCCTCAAGCTAACCAAAATTCTGTCTTCTATTATTATCCGTTCCCACTTATTGTCATGGACAAATGGAGGGAGGGAATATCAGTTCGAACAAGAGATGTCTGCCTTTAGATAATTATCTTCTCCCTCCCTCACACTGACTTTGAGAGGATAAGTGCTGTGTGCCTACTTTGCTGACAAAAATGCTTAAGGTGTGAGCACGCTGGGAGCGGGGAAGGAGAAAAGGGAGGCGGTCATTCATGAGACACATACTTAGCTGACTCTATCTTTGCCTTCTCTCTCATCAGGGAAAAGTTGGCACTCAGAAACAAAGAACTCCTTGATGCAGGATAGGGATGCTGCATCTGCTCGGGCCTGGCCTAAAATGCACACAGTCAATGGTTATGTAAACAGGTCTCTGCCAGGTATGTACACACCTGCTCAACAATCCTCGGGGTCTTCCAAATTCAGCAGCAGAGTTCTGTACTTCAGTTCACAAACAGCTCTGCATCCCAGAGGATATAGCCCACTGAATACTTTAAGATCTCTGGCCTCTGGGGATCTTAATGTATAGTAGGCAATTCCTCTTTTGGTCACCTGAAAATGAAGGCTTACCCATGTACATACAGCCCACAGTCAGATTTTTCTTTCCTTTTCTTAAATGTGAGTGGGCAACCAAGGATGAACAGACATTTAAAAAGAACCTAAAATATGGAAGGGATATGCAAAGATGAACAAAGAAAATAATAATCCCAGAATAAAAAAAATCTATGGTTCAGAACAGAACTCATCAGAAGCTCTTACTACTATTTTCATAAAGATTCAAGAAGATACTGCATCAATAAAGTAACAATAAGATGACTTCCAGTTTTAAAATAGGGGCATAGAGGCAGGTTGGCTTTACTCCCTCCCACAGAAAACCAAAACCAAACATACAGCACCAATATCTACACCAACAACAACCCAGAGCTCACATGTGAGGATGAGACAGTTCCCGGAGCCACAGAGAAGTGAAAAATCTTTGAGAATCAGACTTCCACATCCATGACTCTCCTTCCTCCCATTCTGCCCGGCACCAAGTGTATGGAAAATCTCCCCTCAACTCATGGATTCTACACTGGAAAAAGTGACATTGAGGTGTTCAACCAGCTTCTCCACCTTCTTGGGTTCCCTGGGGGGAGATTTGTCCTTGCCTCAACCCACAGAAAACATCATGACTGTCTGAAGGCAGAAATATCCCAGAGTACAGGCAGAGACAAGTGAGGGAGGAAGGGCTACCATCCCCAGCCCTGGAAATTCTGCTCTATAACTTCTCCAAAGGACATGCAAATTCAGAATGGCCGTGCAGCAGCACCATGCTGTAGCAGGTTTATCCTGCAGGTCACCTCGGCATGAATCACTAGCCAGCCTTCCAATACTGCTAAGATAATCCCTTTGGGACCTCACCCACTTGGAACAGGCAGGGCTCTGACCACTTACTAGAGCTGAGGTGGCTGGGCGCGATGGCTCACACCTGTAATCCCATCACTTGAGCTCACCACAATAACAATAGGAGATGACTACTACTGTTAATTTTATGCAGTTACGATTTAATACTGGATCTTTACATTTGTTTACATTTGTCCCAACTGGCACCTTCATCACCCCCACCCTCCCCACCCCAGACTATGGTAACCACGATTCTACTCTCTATTTTCACAAGATCCACTCTTTTAGCTCCCACACATGAGTGAGAACATGTGGTATTGCCCTCCAGCGCCACCTATGTTGATGCAAATGAAAATATTCTTTTTTATGGCCAAATAGTATTCCATTGTGTATATATACCACTGAACTGTACACTTAAAACTGGTAATGATGGCAAATTATATATGTATATTTTACATCAATAAAAAGAAATTTAAAAATAAAGTAACAATAGGATTCTATGAAAAACAATCATAACAAAACGTAAAAATTAGAAACACAATGGTCAAAATAGAAACTCAATAGAAAGTACTAAGAATAGATAAAATCTTTCATAAGGTCAAACAAAATGTGGTTGAGAATATAGTTGACCCTTGAACAATGTGGGGGTTAGGGGTACTGACTCCCTGCACAGTCAAAAATCCATGTATATCTTTTGACTCCCCCCAAATTCAAGTACTAATGACATATTGTTGACCAGAAGCCTTATCAATAACATAAACAACAAATATTTTGTATATGTATTATATGCTGCATATTTTCAATAAAGTAAGCTGGACAAAAGAAAATGTTATTTAAAAAAGCATGGGGAAAATACATTTACAATACTGTACTGTATTTGTAGACAACATAAGTTTCTCATCCATTTATAAGATGAATCATCAGTCTGAAATGGTGGGCAACCACAGCTGCAGACCTCAATCTATGGTACACATCAAGAAATTCAATGTTTTCTTGTACACTCATGACTTTTCTCTGCTTCTTGGGAGTACATCCAGCATCATTAGTGGCACTTTATATGGGTCCCAAGTATCATTCAAAGTTTATGGAGAGATGAAATGCTTATGCAGAGATCATTAGCATCATGCAGAGTTTTAAGCGGATGCCTGCAACACTTGAGCTCACCACAATAACAATAGGAGATGGCTACTACTGTTAATTTTATGCAGTTACGATTTAATACTGGATCTTTACATTTGTTTACATTTGTCCCAACTGGGAATGGTGCCATCTATGGTTGTAAGTATGTAAGTTTTTATAAATTTCAACTTTTTGTAATAGAATTTTGTATATTTTATGGTAATAAATGATAAAATAGTCTATTATCAACATATATATGTATATATAAGTGCATATACATATATATATATATATTTTTTTTTTTTTTTGAGACGGAGCCTCGCTGTCGCCCAGACTGGAGTACAGTGGGGCGATCTCGGCTCACTGCAGGCTCTGCCCCCCGGG
>NW_026652282.1:133326642-133394771 GCF_009828535.3 Hylobates moloch
TTTTTTTTTTTTTTGAGACAGAGTCTTGTTCTGTCACCCAAGCTGGAGTGCAGTGGCAAAATCTCAGCTCACTGCAACTTCCGCCTCTTGCGTTCAAGCGATTCTCCTGCCCCAGCCTCCCAAGTAGCTGGGATTACAGGCATGTGCCACCACGCCCACCTAATTTTTGTAGTTTTAGTAGAGACGGGGTTTCACCACATTTGCCAGGCCGGTCTTGAACTCCTGACCTCGTGATCTGCCCGCCTTGGCCTTCCAAAGTGCTGGGATTATAAGTGTGAGCCACTGCATCCGGCCATCTACATATATTTTTTGCATTCATAACATACCTAACTTTTTCTTAATTTTTTTGATATTTTTACCCTATGTGGTTCATCTGAAAGTTTTTTCAAATTGTCATAAATTTCCAAAAAAATCTCAGTATATTTATTGAAAAAAAACTGCATATAAGTGGACTCATGCAGTTCAAACCTGTGTTGTTTAAGAGTCAACTGTATGTTTTAAAGCAGATTTTAACATCAAGAAATGATAGAAAAATGATAAGAATTAAAAGATATAAATATCCATATTAAAATTGCCCATCAGGAGCTTCTGAGTAGCTGAACACATGGAGGTTCCTGGAGAGTGGCTGGCCCCATGCCCCTTCCCACATACCCTTCCTTATATATGCGTCTCTTCCATCTGGCGTTTATCAGAAAAGGTGCTGACTGCTGAATTATAAGGACACTGTGGTCTACTAGATAAAGGTTGAGGAGAGGGGATTTGGGCTTCTATTGTCTTATTTCCAGGCCTTCATCTCCAGATGGCTAAATTAAGTAGTGCATGCTGAGTGGAGCTAAGTGGTGGAATAGGACTCTTCAGCAATAATCTCCTCACAGAAACATCAAGTTAACAACTTGATGCGTGAAATTACCTTCAGAAGAGTTAAGAAAACCCCAACCTATGAGCAAGACTGTGAAGCCCTTTTGGACTGCAAAGACGAGTAAAACCATAGTTGGACGTAAAGGAGATTGGTTCTTTATGAGTGAGACCCCACCCGCAAGCCACTGCAGTACCACAGGCGGAAAGTCACCATGGACCCACGGTTTTTACACCGGAAAAAAAGTGAGCCGGAGGCAGACATTTGGCTTCTCCACCATCCTAGGTCCTTCTATAGGAGACTCACTCCTGCATCAGCTCATGGGGAGCACTGCGAGTATCAACTGGGTTGAACCACCTGAGGCCAGCTATGGACGAAGCAAGGGGGCGAGGCTAGTGGCAGCAAGCAAGCAGAACTTGGCAGTGGCTCTGCATCCCTGAAGACGGAGACCTTGTGTTCCTCATGGAGACCTGAAGATGGACCCTTAGTGTTCCTCATTTTCACCAAGGACTCTTGCAATCCTAGCCGCAGGAGAGCCCCTTATTCCTTGACAGCACAGAGACTAGCATAGGGAGTTGCCTAAAGACCATGTGAAGGCATTGCAACAGAGAGCTCACGCTGGGTTCTGCAATTCTCCCAAGCAGCTGCAGCACAGCACCATTTTGAGAGCACAGCCCACACATCCTGCCCTGCTATGATGGCCGTGACTTAGGCAGGAGCCCTGAGCAGTGATCCTGCCCCACCCAGCAGAGGAGTGCCCATGCATTTTCACAAATTCCAAGAACAAATTCCACCACTTACAACCACTGCTGCTGCAGGCTGCTGTGGGGCCAAAACACTAGTGAACCTTGTGCTCCCAAGCTGCCTGCTTACAGCTGCTCCCTGAGAAGGCAACCCCACCTTCACCAAGAGCAGGGCTATAGCACAGCTACTGCTGCACCCCAACCTAAGCATTTTGCTAGTGACCTGGGTATCACCCTACCCCTGCATAGCACAACCAGCACCTCACACACTACCAAGGAGTCTGAGGGCAGGTTCACCTAGCCCAGCTCTACTTGCCCCCAGTACCCAAGCATATCATCCAGGCGCCTAGGGATCACTTAGCCCTGTCCACCACTGGTGGCACCTGAGCACCTCCTGGGGTCTGAGGTCAGGCCCACTCAACCTGCCCTACTGCCACAGTTAGCACTCACTGCATGCACCACTTGAGGGTCTAGGGACTGGCCCATGCAATCCATAGCAGCCACCACCAACGCCAGCACAGACCACTTGAGATTCAGGTTGTTTCATTACTACGATTGCCATCAATCGTGCCACTTTGCTGCTCAGGAACTTGAGAACCCACCCACCCACATGATCCATCAATACCAATTCTGGCACCCAAGTAAACCACTTGGAGGCCCACAAATCAACCTGCCTGGACCTAAAACCAGTGCAATCATATGCCACTATGGTACACCAAAGACAAGCGCACTCAGCCCACTGCTGCCACCATTGGGGCCTGAAGACAGGCCTACCTGGCATCCCAGTTCTCAGTAAAACTTCACCACAGCCTTCACTAATAACCACACCCTAAGCCATTGAGAAAATCACAAATATCACTGATGCTGTTTAGAGTCTTGTACAGAGGCTACTACATTCACCCAGAAACAAAACCAAAGTGCTCTACCCAAGCAACACCACAGATATATCTTCAGGAAAAAGTTCTTTCCTATAAAAGCAAATTTTAAAAATTGGAAAAAGTGATTATTACACCAGATGTGCAGATATCAATGTAAGGACACAGGAAACATGAAAAATCAAGAAACTATGACACTCCAAAGGAGCACAAGAATTCTGTAGCAAGAGATCCAAATAAAAAAAACTTAAGATGGGTACAAAAAAATAGAAAGAATGAATAAGACCTGCTATTTTATAGCACAACATGGTGACTACAGTTAATAATAACTTAATTGTACATTTTAAAATAAAGAGTGTAATTGGATTGTTAATAACTCAAAGGATAAGTGCTTGAGGGTATAGATACCTCATTCTCCATGATGTGTTTGCTTCACATCACATGCCTGTATCAAAACATTTCATGTATTCCATAAATATATACACCTACTATGTATCCACAAAATAAGAAAATCATAGTTTACAAGCAAAACAGTATATGTGACCTTTGGTTTTTAAGTAAACTGGCCTACATCTCTTTAAAAATTTATGAAATCCTGGAAAAATAATTCCAAATTTTGATACTAAATAAACTCAGTGAGACACAAGAGAATTCTGAAAAAAATACAAAGAACACAGAAAAACAATTGAGGATATGAAAGAGAAATTTACCCAAGATATAGATATCAAAAAAGAACCAAACAAAAATTCTAGAACCAAATAATTCATTGAATGAAATACAAAATACGTTTGAAAGGTTCAACAATAGACTGGACCAAGCAAAAGAGTATCAGAACTGAAATACAGATCTTTTGAAATAACCCAATGAGACAAAAATAAAGAAAAAAGAATAAAAAAAAGAGCAAAGATTTCATGACATATTAGGCACTATAAAGTGACCAAATATTTGAATCTTCAGTGTCCCAGAAGGAAAAAGAAAATGAAGAGGTTAGAAAGCCTATTTAATGAAATATTAGATGAAAAATTTCCAAGTCTACCAAGAGATTTAGACATCCAGATAAAGAAGGCTCAAAAATACCCAAATAAATACAATGCAAAAAGGTCTTCTCCAGGGCACATTATAGTCAAACTATCAAAAGTCAAAGAGAAAAATTTAAAAACAGCAAGAGAAAAGCATATAGTCACCTATAAAGGAGCCACTATCAGACTGTGAATTTCTCGGCAGAAACTTTAGAAGCCAGGAGAGAATGAGAGAAAAAAAAAAAAAAAAACACCTGCCAGCCAAGGATACTGTACACAGCAAAATTATCCTTCATAAATGAAAGAGAGATAAAAATATTTTCAGACAAAAAAAAATGAGGAAATTCATGGCAACCTGATCTGCTTTACAGGAAATGCTAAAGGGAGTTTTTCAAACTGAAAGAAAAAGGTCCTAATGTGTAACATGAAAACATCTGAAGGTATAAAACTCACAGGTAAAAGTAAGTATCCTGACAAATTCAGAATTCTCTAACATGGTAATTGTAGAACATAAATCACTTATATCCTTAGTAGGAAGATTAAAAAACAAAACACATAAAAATAATTACCATAACCTGTTAAAGAATAAGCAATATAAAAAGATGTAAATGATGACATCAAAAACACAAAATTTGGGAGTAGATTTTTAAAAAAATTTTCTTGCAATCAAAATTAAGTTGTTATCAGTTCAAACTAACTTGTTGTAACTATAAGGTATTCTGTGTAAGCCTCATGGTAATTACAAAGCAAAAATTTTTATAATAGCTACACTAAAAATAAAAAGCAAGGGATTAAAACATACTGATAGAAAAATCACTTAACCACAAGGGAAGAGATTAAGAGAGGAAGGAAGGAACAAAGGAACAACTAGAAAACAAGTAAAAATATGGCACTACCAAGTTCTTACCTATCAAAAATTACCTTGAATACAAATGGGTTAAATTCTCCAACTAAAAGACATAGAGCGGCTGAATGAATATTTTTTTGAAAAAGATCTAACTATATACTGCCTACGAGAAAGACTTTACCTGTAAGGACACACATAGACTGAAAGCGAAGGGATAGAAACAGATATTCCATGCAAATGTAAACAAAAAGAAAGCAGGAATAGCTATACTTATATCTGTTAAAATAGACTTCAAGTCAAAAACTATAAAAAGAGACAAACAGCTGGACGTGGTGGCTCATGCCTGTAATTTCAGCACTTTGGGAGGCTGAAGCAGGTGGATCACCTGAAGTCAGGAGTTCGAGACCAGCCTGGCCAATATGGTGAAACTCCATCTCTACTAAAAATACAAAAATTAACCAAGCATGGTGGCGGTTGCCTGTAGTCCCAGCTACTCGGGAGGCTGAGGCAAGAGAATGGCGTGAACCTGAGAGGTGGAGCCTGCAGTGAGTCGAGATTGCACCACTGCACTCCAGCCTGGGCACACAGCGAGATTCCATCAAAACAAAAAATTGACAAACAAGGCCATTATATAATAGTAAAGAAGTTAATACAACAGGAGAATGTAACAAGCATAAATATGTATACACCCAACATTGGAGCACCTAAATATATTAATATTTGATCCTTGTATTTTCTAGTCTCATTAAAAGTAAGGGCAAAAACTACAATTACTTTTGCACCAATCTAATATAAAGCAAACATTAATAGACCAAGGGGGAAATGAAGACAGCAATGAAATAATAGTAGAAAACTTTAACACCCCACTTTCACCAATGGACAGATCATCCAGACAAAATATCAACAAAGAAACACTGGACTTAAACTGCACTGTAGACCAAATGGAGCAAACAGACATTTACAGAACATTCCATCCAACAGCTACACAATTCACATTCTTCTCAACTGCACATGGAACATTCTCCAGGAGATTATACATTAGGCCACAAATCAAGTCTTAACTAACTTTTTTAAAATAAAGTATTTTTTTCCTGCCAATAATGGAATAAAACTATAAATCAACAACAGGAGGAACAACTGTACAAATACATGGAAATTAAAGAACATGACCCTAAACAAACAATGGGTCAATGAAGAAATTAAAGGAGAAATTAAAACATTTCTTGGGACAAATGAAAATGGAAACATAACATGCCAAAACTTATGGGATGCAGCAAAAGTAGTCCTTAAAGAAAAGTTTATAGCAATAAATGCCTACATCAAAAAAAATCTCAAATAAACAACCTAATGATGCATCTCATGGAACTAGAAAAACAAGAACAAACAAAACCCCAAATTATTAGAAGAAATGAATGAATACAGATGAGAGCACAAATAATCAAAATAGAAACTAAAAGGTACAAAAGATCAGTATAATGAGTTAGTTAGTTCTTTGAAAGGATAAACAAAGTCAATAAACTTTTAGCCAGACTAAGTGAAAATAAAGAAGAAAAACAGAAATAAATCAGACATGAAAAAGGAGACATTACAACTGATAACACAGAAATACAAAGAATTATAAGAAACTATTATGAACAACTATATGCCAACAAATTGAAAAGCCTAGAAGAAATGGATAAATTCCTGGACACATACAACCTACCAAGGTTGAGTCAAGAAAAAAATGGAAAATTTGAACAAATCAACAATAAGTAACAAGATTGAAGCAAAAATAAAAAGTCTCCCATCAAAGAAAAGTTCAGTACCTGATGGCTTCACTGCTGAATTCTACCAAACCTCTAAAGAACTAATACCAATTCTTCACAAACTATTCAAAAAATTGAAAAGGAAGAAACTCTTCCAAAATTATTTTAGGAGGCTATCATTATCCTGATCCCAAAACCAGACAAGGGCACAATAACAACAAACAACTACAGGCCAATATCCTCAACAACATACTAGAAATAGAATTCAACAGCACATTAAAAGATCATTTACCATGATCAGGTGGGATTTATCCCAGTGATGTAAGGATGGTTTAACATATGCAAATTAAGAGTGAAGGACAAAAATTATATTATCATTTTAATAGACACAGTAAAAGCATTTGACAAAATTCAATATCCCTTCATGATTAAAAACTCTCAACAAAGTATAGAAGGAACATACCTATATGACAAACCTGCAAACAAGATGAAATTGAGTGGGGAAAATTTGAAAGCTTTTCCTTTAAGAACTGGAATAAGACAAGGATATACACTCTCACCACTTCTATTCAACACAGTACTGGAAGTCCTAGCCAGAGCAATTAGGCAAGACATCCAAATTGGAAAGAAGGAAGTCAAATTGTCCCTGTTTGGCCAGGCTCAATGGCTCATGCCTGTAATCCCAGAACTTTGGGAGGCCAAGGCGGGCAGATCACTTGATGTCCAAAGTTCGAGACCAGCCTGGCAATATGGTGAAACCCCATCTCTACTAAAAATACACACACACACACACACACACACACACGCTAGCCAGACATGGTGGTGCGCTCCTATAGTCCCAGCTACTCGGGAGGCTGAAGCAGGAGAATCACTAGAACTCCAGAGGCAGAGGCTGTGGTGAGCCAAGATCACACCACTGCACTGCAGCCTGGGCAACAGAGTGAAACACTGTCTTGAAACAAAAACAAAAACAGAAAAACAAATTGTCCCTGTTTGCAGATGACATGATCTTATATATAGAAAACCACCAAAACTACACCAAAAAACTGTTAGAGCTAATAAATGAATGTAGTAAACTTGTAGTCTACAAAATCAACATACAATAATGTCTATATGCCAACAGTGAACAATCTGAAAAAGCAATCAAGAAAGCAATCACGTTTACAATAGCTACAAAAAATATCCGGAAATAAATTAACCAAGGAAGTGAAAGATCTCTATAATGAAAACTATAAAATATTGATGAAAGAAATTGAATAAGACACAAATAAATGGAAAGATATTTCATGTTCATGGATTGAAGAATTAATATTATTAAAGCCAAAGCAATCTACAGATTCAATGCAATTCCTATCAAAATTCCAATGTCATTCTTCACAGAAATAGAAAAACAATCCTAAGATTTGTGTGGAACCACAAAAAATCCCAAATAGCCAAAGAAGTCTTGAGCAAAAAGAATAAACCTGGAGGCATCACATTACCTGATTTCAAATTATACTACAAAGCTATAGTAACCAAAACAACATTGTGTTAACATAAAAACAGACATATAGACCAACAGAACAAAATAGAGAGCCCAGAAATACACCCAAACATTTAAAGCCAACTGATTTTCTACAAAGTTGGCAAGAACACATGCTGGGTAAAGAACAGTCTTTTCAATAAATGGTGCTGGGAAAACTGGATATCCATATGCAAAAGAATGAACCTAGACCCCCTATCTCTCACCATGTATGAAAGTCAAATAGGCCAGGCATAGTGGCTCATGCCTGTAATCCCAGCACTTTGGGAGGCCAAGGCAGGCAGATCACTTGAGGTCAGGAGTTTGAGACCGGCCTGGCCAACATGGTGAAACCCCGTCTTTACTAAAAATACAAAATTAGCCAGGTGTGGTGGCACGCCTATAGTCCCAGCAACTTGGGAGGCTGAGGCAGGAGAATCACTTGAACCCCGGAGGTGGAGGCTGCAGTGAGCCTAGATCGTGCTATTGCACTCCAGCCTGGGCAACAGAGTGAGACTCTGTCTCAAAAAAAAAGGAAAGAAAGAAAAGAAAAATAGATTAAGGAATTAAATTTAAGACCTGAAACTGTGAAATTATTAGAAGAAAACATAGTGTAAGCATTTCATGACATCAATTTGGGCAATAATTTGTTAGATAAGACCTCAAAATCATAAGTAACAGAAGCAAAAATAAAGAAAAAAAAAGAAACTGGATTACATCAAACTAGAAAGCTTCTGCACAGCAAAGGAAACAATCAACGGAGTGAAGAGACAACCTATAGAATGGGAGAAAATATTTGCAGATTATACATCTGACAAGGGATTGATATCTAGAATATATAAGGAACTCAAACAACTCAATAGCAAAAATCCAAATAATCCTATTAAAAATGAACAAAAGACCTGAATAGACATTTCTCCAAAAGAGACATACAAATGGCCAACAGGTATATGAAAAATGCTCAACATCACTAACCATCAGGAAAATTAAAATCAAAACTACAATGAGATATCACTTACCCCTGTTAGAATGACTATGATAAAAAAGACAATAAGATAACAAATGCTAGCAAGGATGTGGAGACAAAGAAACTCCTATACACTGTTGATGGGAATATAAATTAGTTAAGCCATTAGAGATAATGGTATAGAGATGCCTCAAAAATTAAAAATAGATCTATCATATTTTCTAGCAATCCCACTACTGGGTATACACCAAAAAGAAATGAAATCAGTATGTCGAAGAAACATCTGCATCCCCATGTTTATGACAGCATTATTCACAATAGTCAAGATATAAAATCAACTTAAATGCCCATCAGTGGATGAATGGATAAACTGTGGTATAGATACACAATGGAATACTATTCATCCATTTAAAAAACATGAAATCCTGTCATTTGCAACAACATGGATGAGCCTGGAGGACATTATGTTAAGTGAAATAAGCCAGGCAGAGAAAGAAAAATACTCCATGATCTCACTCCTATGTACAATCTTTAAAATTTGATCTCATAGTAGTTAAGATTAGTGATTCTGGGAAGATAAGGGGGAAGTGGGAGATGGGGAGAGGTTGGTCAATGGGTACAATGTTACAGGTAGATAGAAGGAATAAGTTCTGGTACTCTATTGCACAGTAAGGTGACAATAGCCAACAATAATATATTGTATATTTCAAATAGAAGAGAGGATTTTGAATGGTCTCACAACAAAGAAATGACAAACATTTAAGGTGATGGATTACCCTGATTTGAATAATTACACAATGTATACATGTATTGAAACATCACATTGTACCCATAAATTTGTACAATTATTTATGTGTCAATAAAAAGTAATACAGTTAAAAAAATAAAATTGCCCATTAGAATAAATAAAAAGACCCCCACACAAAATTATCATTGTGGCATTTCAGAGCACAAAGAGAAGATACTTAAAGCTTCTTCTGAGAGAAACAGGATGCATACAAAAGAATGGGAATTAAACTGACAATATAATTAAGCAATATTGTAAAAGATCTAAGGGAAAAATTATTTTGAACCTAGAATTTTTAGTCAAACTATTAATCAATTTTGGGGGAAGAAAAAAGACATTTTCATATATACAGGGCCTTAGTAGTCACAGAATGTGTACTATAGTAAAACCAGAAACTACATAAAAGAGGAATTTGGGAGATTCAGCAACCCAAGAGAATAATGAAGTATGAGGGGGATGTTTTCTCCTTAGTTCTTTTCTGTATTTTTCAATAATTTGATAATAAACATGCATAATTTTATAATTAAAAAAGAAATTAATTTTAACAACATGCAAGTTCCTGTTCTCACATACCTTATAGTGGAGAGACAGATTGTAGTCAAATAAGCATAATAATACATGCAAAATTACAAACCGACCATTACTCTGAAGGAAAATTACATAATTCTATGTAAGCCTATAATACAGGAATCTGACCTAGACTGGGGAATCAGAGAAGGCTTCCCTAAGCAAGTACCCCTTGAACTTAGCTTTGAAACTGGGAAAATGAGGCAATGTGAGATGAAGCTGTTAGAGGTATTAGGAATCAAACCTATTGGGGCCTTCTAGTCCTTAGTAGAGAGTATGGACTTTATTCTATGTGGAATGACAGCCTCCAGTGGGCTTTCGGCTGGCAGATACTACAATCAGATCTGGAATGCAGAAATAGTACACCAGTTTCTTTGTGGGTAAAAGTCTTAGAGGGGAATAGGACCAGCTATAGGGAGACCTGTAAAAAAAGTTTATCAGTAGCTGAGACGAGATAATGGTAACTTGGATTAAGATAGTGGTAGCAGTAACAGTGAAAAAATAGATACATTTGAAAGCTTTTAGAGCCAAAATAGGAGGCAGCTGTGCCCTTGTAGTTATCAGTGTGGGATCTGAACACATGACTCCTTGGGTTCAAATACTGAGCAAATTAATTAACCTCTCTGGGCATCCGTTTCCTCTCCTGCAAGATATGGATGATAATGGTTTCTACATTCATAGGGTTGTTATGAGTAATGAATGAATTAAAACTTGTAAAATACTTTGGATAGTGCTTGACATAAAACAAGGGCTCAATAAATATTAGCTATTACTGATTATATTGCCCTGGTCAGTGTCAAATTGCATATGGGAGATGAGAATAGTAACAAGGATAACTCTCGCTTGCATATTCAAATGCAGGATGCTGCCATTCACTGTTATAAAAAACTCTGGAAGAGAATGCAGTGATGAAAATTGTAAATTCGGTTTTGAACATGTGGGTTTTTTGAGATATCTAGGTGGAGATGTTGAGAAAGTGATTGGCTGTATGAGCCTGGAGTTCCAGAAGAGGTCAGGAGGGGAGACAGAAGAAGGAGCAGTCTGAGAAGTAGGAGAAAAAAACCCAGAGAGATGTTGGCACAGAGGCCAAGGGAAGAGAGAGTTTTAAACAGGAATGAATGGTCAACAGGTGCAAATAAAGACTGAAAAATGTCCGTTGGATTTAGCAGCATGATGGTGATTGGTGACCTTGGCAAGAGCTGTTGGTTTGACAGTAGCCCAATATTCTTGATAAATTTGTTTACAAGTCAAGGTAGCAATAAAGTGTCTAAGGTCAATTTGTCCATTCTGTCCTAGCAAGTGTTTTCCATTTCAAATTCTCTACTTCTTAGCCGTAGGTGTCTTATTCCTACTTTACAGGTCTGATTGGATGCCACAGGAAATCAGTCTATTGGCATGTGATTGGAATGGGCACCACTCCTGAAGTGCACTCAATATTCCTCGAAGGTCACACATTTCTTGTGAGGAACCATCGCCAGGCGTCCTTGGAAATCTCGCCAATAACTTTCCTTACTGCTCAAACACTCTTGATGGACCTTGGACAGTTTCTACTGTTTTGTCATATCTCTTCCCACCAACATGGTAATAGCTTGGATCTTTAAAATGAATATTATAAATATCCAGTCCTACTTTTAATAGAATTTACTGGACAATGTACAGGAATATAGTGTGTTGCTGAAGGGGACATTATAGAGTTACTATGTTAGACCTCAACCACGATCCCCTAGTTTCTAGCTTCCAGTGTAAAGTTTTTACCTTGACTATAAAAGGGCTTGAGTATTAGTAGGACTCATGGATTTTTAGTTAAATGTCTGTGATGGAGAAAAGATGGCTTATGGATGATTGAGGTGGGAAAATGAGGAGAATAGTATGCCCTTGGTTTCTCAGCCTTATCCCATTAACTACACTCCAATATTATGGAGAGAGGAACTGCAGGTTGTAGCTGAAGAGATTTTTTTTTTTTTGGAGAAATCTAGGGAAATGGAAAAAAAGGCATTGCCCAGATTGCAACTGTAAGGGCTCCACTATATCATTAGTAATGCCCAGAGCAGTAAATAGCAAATATGACAGGCTATTGTAGAGCTTGACTTCAGACACCAGACAGCTAGAGGCACTCTGTAGATACCTGGCAGTAGATGACAGACACCTGTGAAACTGAGGGCAGGTCAGGAGCTAGTGAATTTTAGGAGAAGTAACATGGGATTGAAGGGACTATTTGGTGGGAACTTTGCAAAGAGTCAAAGGTTCTGTGTAAGCAAATTAGGACGATGGTAACTACAGTTTTAAATTATTGTTAATGTAACTTTATTTGTAACTGCTAGTTGTGCAAATTCAGATTGCATCATCATTTCACCGCAATTTTCCTTACTTTTGTATTTATTCTGCTAACTCTTAATCTTGGATCAACCTAATAACCCTCTTTCTCTACCCCTCTTGTGGCCATTGAAGTCTCTTAGTTTGTGCTGCAATAACAGAATACCACAGAATGGGTAATTTATAATGGACAGAAATTTATTGGCTCACATTTCTGGGGGCTGGGAGGCCCAATATCAAGTTGCCAGCAACTAGCAAAGGCCTTAACATGGTGGAAGGCATTATATGACAAAAGGGCAAAGAAAGGGTGAGAGAGAGAGAGAGAGCAAAAGGAGGGTGAGCTCACTCCTGTGATAACAAATCCACTCCCATGAACCCTTTCCCCAGATAACTGCATTAGTCCATTCATGAGGGTGGAACGCTTATGACCAAAACACCTTTTATATGTTCACCTCTCAATACCATCATGATGATAATTAAATTTCATTATGAGTTTTGGAGGGGACAGACATTCAAACCATAGCAAGAGCTTTTAGAGAAAAATGTTGGAGAGGCCTAATCTTTTGTATTTAATAGCATTTCTTTCTTCCTATTACTCTCATATTAACCTTCTCCTCAGGTTCCTTGGTTGACTTAGAAAAGAGATTTGATCTTGCCATGTGTCCACCATTTTCCTCTTTATGTTCTATTAGTGACCTTGTTTATAGTCTTCTGTAGTGATTAAGAATAGAAATCTCTTTTCCCCACGTGTCACATAATATTTATGGAATTTTGACAAGACCTTAGTGGGCAAAAAGTGTCATACTGAATGAGTAACAGGAAGTTGATGCACAAACAACATTCTTGCAGGCACAGAGGAATAGGTCACTTACTTGTATATGATCATTGTCAATCAATCATTGTCCAGTTAGACCCTGATTCAGTTTATTTTTTGGTTTGTTTTTTTCCTTTTCACAGATTCTATCCAGCAATTTTAATCTTTATTTTTCAGAAAAAAATGCTTTATCTTATTGAACCTCAGACAAAACACTTTGTTTTTCGATGCAGACTGAATTATGTTTAAGGCTACATGAACCCCAGACTAGTTGTTTGCTGCTCCTAAAACCTGCCCTGTTCCTCATAAGCAAGTAAACAGGGCTCCCTTCTTATAAGTATTTGATCTTCAAAATTGCCCTGTGGTGTAAATAGGGCAGGAATTATTATTATCCATTTTACAAAGCATAAAGATGAGACTGAGAATGTTGAATAGATTTGCCATAAGGTTTACAACTATTCACAGGCAGACATGCTCTTAAAATATATATCTCCTTGATTTTAAGTTGTATCTTGTCATGGTTTTATGAACTTGGAACATGTCTTAAAGTTTATGTCTACACTAACATTTTTCCCAATAAGCCGTTATTAAATCAATGATTTGTGGCAAGAAGGGATAGTGATGTGGAAAGGGGGGTACTTAGGGGAGAGCCTGGAAGGCCTAATAAGAGAGAAAGAAGTCATAAAAGTTAAGGCAAGTGATATGGTTTGGATATCTATCTTCACTGAAATCTCATGTTGAATTGTAATTTCCAATGCTGGAGGTGGGGTCTGGTGGCAGATGTTTGGATCATGGGGCTGAATCCCTCATGGCTTGATGCTGTCTTCATGATAGTGAGTTCTCATGATATTTGGTCATTCAGAAGTGTGTGGCAACTTGCACTCTCTGTCTTGCTCCTGCTTTCACCATGTGGCATGTCTCCTCCCCCTTCACCTACCCCCATGATTGTAAGCTTCCTGAGACCTCCCTGAAGCCAAGCAGATGCCAGCGCCATGCTTCCCATATAACCTGCAGAAACATGAGCCAATTCAATCTCTTTTCTTTATAAATTACCTAGTCTCTGGTATAGAACAGCCTAATATAGCAAGACACTCTGACATTGTTTGGTTTGTCTGACTCCAGATGGCATGGAAGCTTATGTCAAAGTAGACAGCTGCCCAGAGGAACCCCAACTACGAATGAAAAATAATGAAGAAGCGGAAGACTATGATGATGATCTTACTGATTCTGAAATGGATGTGGTCAGGTTTGATGATGACAACTCTCCTTCCTTTATCCAAATTCGCTCAGTTGCCAAGAAGCATCCTAAAACCTGGGTACATTACATTGCTGCT
Source organism: Hylobates moloch (assembly GCF_009828535.3). NCBI lineage: Eukaryota > Metazoa > Chordata > Mammalia > Primates > Hylobatidae > Hylobates > Hylobates moloch. Next base: position 133,341,011 of record NW_026652282.1, read on the forward strand.
GAAGAGGAGGACTGGGACTATGCTCCCTCAGTCCTCGCCCCTGATGACAGGTAAACACTTTTTGACTATTGGTACTCTCTCTTCCCCATACTCAAAAAGTTCTTACCAGTTATTCAGACCAACAAATCTTGAATCCATGTTTAAGGTTAGGTACAGGTATGGAAACAAATGGCAAGGGTATTAACATTTGGAAACTAACATAGCTGAGCAGCTGAGAAGCTTGTATTTTTCTCACTCCTTGCCTTGATTGAATCATATAAGCTGTTTTAGAGTTGGATTTGAGCCTACCTAGAATTTTTCTTCCCAAATTCTCACCTTTTTTCTCTTATACAGAAGTTATAAAAGTCAATATTTGAACAATGGCCCTCAGCGGATTGGTAGGAAGTACAAAAAAGTCCGATTTATGGCATACACAGATGAAACCTTTAAGACTCGTGAAGCTATTCAGCATGAATCAGGGATCTTGGGACCTTTACTTTATGGAGAAGTTGGAGACACACTGTTGGTAAGTTGAGGAAAAGATTTAAGGTCAGGTAAGAAGAAAAAGTCTGGAGAGTTTTGAGTTTCTAAAATACTTCATAATTCACCTTGTCTCCAATGGACATGATCTTTTAAAAGCTATAAATGTTACACAAATAATAGCTGATTGTATGTATTTAAAGTTTGAGTATATAGAATAAAAATTTAATGTCACCCATTAAACTCGACACTCCTGTGAAATACTGCTTAGACTTTGATACATATCCTTCCAGATCTTTCTCCATTAATTATGTCATATAGGAGTCAGCAGACTACGGCCTATGAACAAAATTTGACTTGTGGCCTGCTTTTGAACAGTCCATGAGCTTAGATGAGATTTTACAATTTTAAAATATTGCAAAGAAAAGAAAAGAGGATGGGAGGAAGAGGAGGAGAAGGCAGAGGAGGAAGAGAATATGTGACAGAGGCTAGATAGGGCTCACAAATTTTAGAGTACTTACTATCCAGTCTTTTCCAAAAAATGCTTGCTTGCCCCTGATCTAGGATATTAAGAATGAGTATGGTGCATATAAACAGAACCAAAGACAAAAACCACATGATTATCTCAATAGATGCAGAAAAGGCTTTTGACAAAATTCAACAACCCTTCATGCTAAAAACTCTCAATAAATTAGGTATTGATGGGACGTATCTCAAAATAATAAGAGCTATATATGACAAACCCACAGCCAATATCATACTGAATGGGCAAAAACTGGAAGCATTCCCTCTGAAAACTGGCACAAGACAGGGATGCCCTCTCTCACCGCTCCTATTCAACATAGTGCTGGAAGTTCTGGCCAGAGCAATCAGGCAGGAGAAGGAAATAAAGGGTATTCAAATAGGAAAAGAGGAAGTCAAACTGTCCCTGTTTGCAGATGACATGATTGTATATCTAGAAAACCCCATCGTCTCAGCCCAAAATCTCCTTAAGCTGATTAGCAACTTCAGCAAAGTCTCAGGATACAAAATCAATGTACAAAAATCACAAGCATTCTTGTACACCAATCACAGACAAACAGAGAGCCAAATCATGAGTGAACTCCTGTTCACAATTGCTTCAAAGAGAATAAAATACCTAGGAATCCAACTTACAAGGGATGTGAAGGACCTCTTCAAGGAGAACTACAAACCACTGCTCAGTGAAACAAAAGAGGACACAAACAAACTGAAGAACATTCCATGCTCTTGGATAGGAAGAATGACTGGGTTTTAAGACAAGAGCAGAAGTGGAAGTTGCATTTTTATCCTCATATCACACACCTCAGATCTGGAGGTGGGATTGATATTTTCAGGGTTCTTCACTGCAGCTTCCATGTTATTGCTCTTCCATTGTCTCTCCCTCTGTCTCTCTCTCTCTCTCTCTCTGTCTCTGTCTCTCTGTCTCTCTCTCGAGATAGGGTCTCATTATGTCACCCAGGCTGGGGTGCTGTGGTGTGATCACAGCTCACTACTGCAGCCTCGACTTCCTGGGCTCAAGTGATCCTCCCACCTCAGCCTCCCAAGTAGCTGGGGCTACAGGCATGCACCACCATGCCTAGCTAATTTTTTTATTTTTTGTAGAGATGAGGTCTCACTGTGTTATCCAGGCTGGTCTTGAAATCCTGGGCTCAAACGATCCTCCTGCCTCAGCCTCCCAAAGTGCTGGCATGAGCCACTGCACCTAGGCCTTTGTTTTCTTTTAAAGCTGGTGCAATCAGGCAATACCACCTGCTACCCTTGCTTAATACTGTAATCAACTGTCCTCTTGGTCATGCCTGCTCATTCACTGAAGATTTTATCTCCTGAAACACTGTCTCTTTCTCTATTATCAGTGAATTTAATGCCCAAATAGTGATAAAGGCTGAGAGGAAGCATTGTCCTCACCAGACATCCAAATTTCAATTAGTGTGAGAAGCTGCAGAGAATACTTCCTGAAGCAATTGAAACAATTTTTAAAGAAATGGAAAGGGGCCTTTAGAGAGAAACCTAAGTACTGTCAGCCCTCCACATCGTCAACTGAAGAATCCTAAGTTTGTAAATTTGGAGTGGAAAGGGCTGCAGGCTGGAAAGTGTAGCCTCTGGCAGCAACTGGAAGCAAGCACTTTGAAGAAGGAAGGATGAGATAGGAATTTATGCTGAATGAGTTGGCTAAGTATACATATTTAACAGGTTCCAGGAGGAGCTGTGAATATTTATGATGGGGCACCTGCAACCATACATGTTACATACATTCCATGTTCACTTTGGGGTGGAGACTTAACATTTAGATGCATGAAAAGTAGGCTGTATATGTCAAAAGATGAAACAGAGGACACAGAGGCAGCCTCTGTCATGGTCAGTCCATGGTCAGTGGTCTCTCATCAGGAAGGAATGCTGGTCAGTTGTTACGTCAAAACTGCACAAAGGGAGGGGAATCCACCACGTCTTTAGAAAGGACTGGTTTATGTTTAACCCTTAAGAAAGAAAGTCTAACGGCAGATTAGGGAGGGAGAGAATGTAACAAGGCATGCCTGATCTCCCATCCCATCATGGTCAGAAACTCAGTTTTTAAGCCGTCTCTGGGGTCTCCTTGGCTGAGAAAGAGGTCTCTTCAGTCGTTTGGGGATGCTTAAGATTTTATTTTTATTTTTCAGTATCACTGGGTTTCTAGTCTCATATTCAAACAACCATTGATTGAAAGTATTCAGAAAACAACCCCAAAACAATAAAAGATAATAATACAACAATAAATAATAATACAAAGAAGCAATACGGTAAAACAACTATTTACATAGCATTTACATTGTATTACGTACTATAAGAAGTCTAGAGATGAGTTAAAGTACATCATTTTGAGTAAGAGACTTGAGCATCACAGATTGTGGTATCTGCGGGGGTCCTGGAACCAATCCTGCATGCATGCCAAGGGACAATTTCATGAAAAGACCAAATATTTTGAGTTTTATCTAGCCTCAAATTACTATAATGTAGATAGAGGCCGCTTTTATTTATCTGGAGTTAGACCACAGTTTTCTTGTTGATCCTAGTTGTTTTAGGATTTGATCTTAGATCTCACTTATACTTTCAGATTATATTTAAGAATCAAGCAAGCAGACCATATAACATCTACCCTCACGGAATCACTGATGTCCGTCCTTTGTATTCAAGGAGATTACCAAAAGGTAAATATTCCCTCGATTTATAGCTCTTTTTTACCTGTAGATACAGATGAGATAAATATCATCAATAACAACTAAAATTATGTTGGTCCTTTCTCCAGCTGTTGGCCGGACCTCAAGCTCCAGTCTAAAGTTATAAAAATCAATTATAGGAATCCTCAGGTGATGTTTCATGTAAATTCGTGAAGAGTCGCCTGATGTGTTTTTCCTGTTACCTAGTGGTGATGTTCAAATATTTCACAGCCAATTAGATTGGCACCTTTCCACTGCAACTACTGTAAATGCCCTAAAATCTTGAAGCTGGTTCTTCTGGCACTTAAGATAATTTTTTTTTCTGAGTACAGTTTTCAGCTACATTCCACACTTTTGGTATCTAGTGTGGTATTCCACACTTTGGGTATCTAATTTCATATTTTCAGGATTCTTTGCTGCAGCTTCCATGTTATTGCTCTTCCTTGCTCTCTCTCTCTCTCTCTCTCAACAGGGTTTCACTCTCACTTTCGGTATCTAGTTTGATATTTTCAGGGTTCTTCGCATATTCGTTTCTAAATAGTTCACAACTCCAGTTTTTATTTACTATATTGTTTGCTGTTTAAAGATTTATTTTTTCTTTTAGTAGATTGGATGTTATATTTATTCTATTATTTAATTTTGGATGAATATTTATCAAAATAATAGATGTGTATGCTTAAAACTACAAAAGGGCTGCCTCCCTAGAGGCATCCATTTTTAAGAATTTCTGTTTTTGATTTTTGGTGGTTATCTCTACATCTCTAAAAAGTTACTTATACTGCTAACTCTTTGTTTTTCAACTTTAGACATTATATATTTACTTTGTTTTGTGCTTCTTTCCATTCGAGTTGTTTCAGTTTTATCAGTGTTTTCAGTTGGATTGGCTATCATTAGAACTTTAAAAATATACTAAACATCAACTTTTAGTAAGATATTTTCCAATCATGGATTGAAAATATCTTTTGACTCCATACTGCATAAATTAAGGATATTAAAAACTGTACCCCTCACTTTTCCTTTCCCCAAACCTTTCTTTTCTCTACTGCTGCTAGCCATTCCTTTACTTTTACAAAACTAAACTTGATAACATTTACATTTTGTACTGTAATTTGAAATAACTCTTCCTTGCTTTGTCTATATATTTTCTCTAAAGCTTAAAAAATTAAAAAACAGCATTTGTATTATTTTAGTATGCAAGTTTCTTTTTATAAAAGTTAACTGCAGAACTAGGTAATATGCTACGATTGCTCTCTTTTCTACAGCTCAAGTGATTTTACTATTAAGATAAAATAATATGTGGAAGGAAAAAAGTTGATCTCATAGAAGTAGAGATAAAATAGTGGTTACTAGAGGCTGAAGAGGGGAAGGGGAGGGGGAAATAGGGAGACATTGGCTAATGGATGCAAAATTCCAGCTAGATAGGAGGCATAAGTCCTAATGTTCTATAGCACTGTAGGGTGACTGTAGTCAACAATGACATATATTTTCAAATAGCTAGATGAGAGGATTTGGAATGTTCCCAACACAAAGGTGTATCCTGAAGTAAGACTTTGTTTTCTTTTATTAGGAAAAGAAATGTAGGCTTCTTCAACCCTATTTCTTAGGCCTTTCAGCTTCTTAATCATTCTATTTGTTGCTTGCTATCCAAATCTTTCATTTTTTTTTTTTTTGAGACAGCGTCTCGCTCTGTCACCCAGGCTGGAGTACAGTGGCACGGTCTTGGCTCACTGCAACCTCTGCCTGTCAGGCTCAGGCTATCCTCCCACCACAGCCTCCTGAGTAGCTGGGACCACAGGCGCACACTACCATGCCCAGCTAATTTTTTTTAATTATTTTTATTTTTTGTGGAAATGGGGTGTTACCTTGTTGCCCAGGCTGGTCTCGAACTCCTGAGCTCAAGCGATCTGCCTGCCTCAGCCTCCCAAAGTGCTGGAACCAAATCTTTTTCTTCTTAAAGACATTCTTGCAGTTAACAACATTAACTTCTTTTCTCTTGTACATTTCTATTTTTTGATTTCTTCTTTTGTTTTTCTGGAAGTATATTCTCAAGTAGCTTCTAAATATGTGGTACATAGAGGGTGAACTTTCTGAATCCTTCAGTATCACATGATGGGTAGACAGACTGGTTATAAAAATTTTCCCGCTGGGTGCGGTGGCTCACGCCTGTAATCCCAGCACTTTGGGAGGCCAAGGCGGGAAGATCACTTGCGATCAGGAGTTCAAGACCAGCCTGGCCAACATGGTGAAAACCCATCTCTACTAAAAATACAGAAAAAATAGCCGGGGACTGTGGCATGTGCCTGTAATCCCGGCTACTCAGGAGGCTGAGACAGGAGAATTGCTTGAAACTGGGAGGTGAAGGTTGCAGTGAGCCGAGATCACACCACTGCACTCCAGCCTGGGCAACAGAGCAAGACTGCATCTCAAAAAAATATTCCTTCCCCTGTTTTCTAATATTCATTATTGCCAATAAGAATTCTTTATTTGCATTCCTTTATGGAAGAAGGGCATAGTGACAGAGTTCTGGGGAGATTTTGAATGTGTATCCTGAAATTTGGAGGCATACGTGGATACAGTTACTGGTAACCTGCTTTTTCCATGGAGAATTTTGAAGGCTGTAATGCCAATAATAGTGGGCAAGAAGAGAGGGCAAGAGTGGAGCAGTTTACCTTTCTGCTGTTTGACATGAGTTTATTCTGTAACAAGTGAATACTGTTGAAAGTAGCTGGGCTTTATCCCTTTTGAAGATATTCTGCCCAAGAAGGCAGTTAGGCAGGCTGAGGGGATAGCAGAACCAATAGAGTCTTGGATATATCACTGGAAGTAAGAAGAGCTGATGGGGAGAGGAGAGTTGCAGAAGGATAGCTGAAGAAAAACATCTCTCATGTCATGGAACTACGTAATGCTGAGGTCCCCGTGGTAACTCTAAAGAAACCATACATGTGTCCTATGAAAAGACCAGCATTTGGGCACCTCCCACACAGAGAACATTGATGACCAAATAGTGTTGTCAAAGATAGAGCAGCAGGACCTGTTAAACAAAAGTCTGTTTGCCCTTTCTTCTATTACCTACCCTCCCTCACCCCCAGCTCCTGGAAAAGGGAAGAGAAGGCTCAGAAATATTGAAAGAACATACTACACCATTCCCTTTCTTTCTTTCTTTTTTTTTTTTTTTTTTTTGGAGGCAGAGTCTTGCTCTATCCCCCAGGCTGGAGTGCATTGGCATGATATCGGCTCACTGCAACCTCTGCCTCCCAGGTTCAAGCGACTCTCATGCCTCAGCCTCCCAAGTAGCTGGGATTACAAGTGCCTGCCACCACACCTGGCTAATTTTTGTATTTTTAGTAGAGATGGGGTTTCACCATGTTGACGAGGCTGGTCTCGAACTCCTGACCTCAACACCATTCCCTTTCTGTGGGTCCTCTAACCATAGGTCAGGCATAACTTAGTGAGGTGAGGAAGAGCTTAGAATGAATATAAAATTAAAATTTTGATTTAGATTGGATCTTCAGGTATTAAACACACCCAGAATGAGACTTAATTACTAAAATCAGTTCTTGTCCTGAGGACTCATTACCCTGAGGGCAGATCTCAGTTCTTCCTCCCTTTCCTCACAGAAGTCAGAGACTACATCTTAAAACTCCAATGCCAAGCTCTTTGGCATATATTCAGGCCTGACACTTTCACAGTCAACCAGATAATCAATTACAGCTTTTTACTTTTTAAAAAAATTTTATTATTATTATACTTTAAGTTTTAGGGTACATGTGCACAACGTGCAGGTTTGTTACATATGTATACATGTGCCATGTTGGTGTGCTGCACCCATTAACTTGACATTTAGCATTATGTATATCTCCTAATGATATCCCTCCCCCCACCCCATAACAGTCCCTGTGTGATGTTCCCCTTCCTGTGTCCATGTGTTCTCATTGTTCAATTCCCACCTGTGAGTGAGAACATGCAGTGTTTGGTTTTTTGTCCTTGCAATAGTTTGCTGAGAATGATGGTTTCCAGTTTCATCCATGTCCCTACAAAGGACATGAACTCATCATTTTTTATGGCTGCATAGTATTCCATGGTGTATGTGTGCCACATTGTCTTAATCCAGTCTATCGTTGTTGGACATTTGGGTTGGTTCCAAGTCTTTGCTATTGTGAATAGTGCCGCAATAAACATACCTGTGCATGTGTCTTTATAGCAGCATGATTTATAATCCTTTGGGTACATACCCAGTAATGGGATGGCTGGGTCAAATGGTATTTCTAGTTCTAGATCCCTGAGGAATCGCCACACTGACTTCCACAATGGGTTGAACTAATTCACAGTCCCACCAACAGTGTAAACTTGTTTGAATCTTAAAATTATAATAGGTGCGACTTTAGCTTCCACTTGCTCAGAAACTTCATATGTACATGCAGATCTATAGAACCCTTGCAACAACAACATGATTACCAATATGTGGCTTGTTGTACTCTAATTGAGCTATTTCTGGTTTTGCTTGTGGGTAGGTGTAAAACATTTGAAGGATTTTCCAATTCTGCCAGGAGAAATATTCAAATATAAATGGACAGTGACTGTAGAAGATGGGCCAACTAAATCAGATCCTCGGTGCCTGACCCGCTATTACTCTAGTTTCATTAATATGGAGAGAGATCTAGCTTCAGGACTCATTGGCCCTCTTCTCATCTGCTACAAAGAATCTGTAGATCAAAGAGGAAACCAGGTGAGTTCTTGCCTTTCCAAGTGCTGGGTTTCATTCTCAGTGTATGTCCTCTTATAACCTGAAGAAAATATAATGGTTTGCAATATAGGTCAGTAAAAGAAATGAGCTTAGCTTTTACTGAATTTGAGTTTGGTGTAGTAAACATGCCTGCTGGATGGATAGGCCATAGAATGTAGGCCCTAGATTTTTCCTATAGTACTCATTCCCAGTCTGGGATTTAGCTCTCTCTAGCTGATCCTCCCCATTTTTATATGTCCAATTACCACCTATTTTCGGATGACCTACGAATTTATATCTACAGCCTAGATTTCTTCCATGGGCATCTCATTATGGGTGACTCAAAAGTACCTCAAAATTAACATGTCTGCAGCATGTAGCACTGTTGCGGGAAGTCAGGGATCCCAAACGGAGGGACCGGCTGAAGCCATGGCAGAAGAACATAAATTGTGAAGATTTCGTGGACATTTATTAGTTCCCCAAATTAATACTTTTATAATTTCTTACACCTGTCTTTACTGCAGTCTCTGAACATAAATTGTGATGATTTCATGGACATTTATCACTTCCCCAATCAATACTCTTATAATTTCCTATGCCTGTCTTTACTTTAATCTCTTAATCCCTTCATCTTCATAAGCTGAGGATGTATGTCGCCTCAGGACCCTGTGATGACTGCGTTATCTGCACAAATTGTTTGTAAAGCATGTGTGTTTGAACAATATGAAATCTGGGCACCTTGAAAAGAACAGGATAACAGCGATTTTCAGGGAACAAGGGAGATAACCATAAAGTCTGACTGCCTGCAGGGCCAGGCAGAACAGAGTCATATTTCTCTTCTTGCAAAAGCGAATAGGAGAAATATCACTGAATTCTTTTTCTCAGCAAGGAACAGCCCTGGGAAAACAATGCAGTCCCAGGGGGAAGCCTCTAAAATGGCCGCTCTGGGAGTGTCTGTCTTATGCAGTTGAAGATAAGGGATAAAAGATGCCCTGGTCTCCTGCAGCGCCCCCAGGCTTGCTAGGATTAGGAAATTCCAGCCTGGCGAATTTTAGTCAGACTGGTTGTCTGCTCTTGAACCCTGTTTCCTGTTAAGATGTTTATCAATGACAATGCGTGCACAGCGGGACATGGAACCTCATTAGCAATTCTAATTTCGCCCTGGCCTTGTGAACTTGCTCTGCCCCCATTTGCCTTGTGATATTTTATTGCCTTTGAAGCATGTGATCTCTGTGACCCACACCCTATTCGTACACTCCCTCCCCTTTGAAAATAGCTAATAAAAACTTGCTGGTTTTGCGGCTCAGGGGCATCACAGAAACTGCTGACATGTGATGTCACCCTTGGAGACCCAGCTGTAAAATTTCTCTCTTTTGTACTCTTTCTCTTTATTTCCCAGACCGGCCGACACTTAGGTAAAATAGAAAAGAACCTACATTGAAATACTGGGAGGCCGAGGCAGGAGGATTGCTTGAGCTCAGGATTTTGAGACCATCCTGGGCAAAATAGTAAGACCTTGTCTCTACAAAAAAAAAAAAAAGAAAAATTAGCTGGGCATAGTGGTGTGTGCCTGTAGTCCCACCTACTCAGGAGGCTGAGGTGGAAAGATAGCTTGAGCCCAGGAGGTCAAGGCTGCAGTGAGCCTGGGTGACAAAGCAAAACCCTGTCTAAAAAAAAAAAAAAAAAAAAAAAGCTTAATAAATACTTTTGGGCAAAACATAGGGAAAGATATAAAATATTTCAAAATATGGCTAGAATTTGGGCCATTTTTACTGCTTTAAAAAATAAAGCTAAATTCTCTGAACAAGAAAAGCTTAGTTCTTCACAAAACTCATTGCTTGGCCCCAGAACGACTCAGTGCCATATTGCTGAGGCTTGACTACGTGTCCATTTGATTATATTTATGATACATAAGATCCCTACTAGTCTGAAAACATTTCATTTGTTTAGAGAGTAAAGTATATGAACTTTGGTGCCAATAAAACACATGGCACATAAACTCAGAGAAGTATAAATTTTGCCAAGTACTTGTCCTGACTGATTTTTCCTAACTATAGTTTTTTCATCACTTTTGGGAAGAGAACTGAAATATTATTCTATATTCTCCAATCTCCTCTCTTCAGTATTTTGGTTTATATAGCTATAGGTTATAAAAAATGAAGTTTATACATATTAGTGACATTTACATATGAAATCTTAGCAGATCCAATTAGCAAGCGACTAATTCATAAATCTGGTTCATATACAAAATGCTCTTCTGGAAAAAATTTGAATGTTTTAAACAGAAAATTTAAGGTATTAGTGTTGTTTGAGATTTTTGTGGTTCACCTTATCTTTCTTATTTGATTTCTGTTTTTCTATTTTTAATTTTTTATAGCCTTGTGGAAGGTCAGTTGCTAGATGGAAGTTTAGGAAAGTCAGTATCATCTCATTTGACTTAACTAACTTAAGAAAGGCACTGAATAACCACTTGGTTCTTTAAGGAGTTAAATCTTCTAATCTGAACATGAAGAGAATAAGGCTACAGACTGTACCAAAAGAATCAGCTAGCATATGGCCTTGGGTGCAGAAAAAACTAAGTTCAGTGGGATCAGTCACCCTCTTGTCCTGGGGACATATTTGTTGTAAGCATATACTCACTGCTCATAGCACCCACCCCCAACTCCCAAGCCCTGGTATATGCCTAAGAGGAAATGGAATTAAACCAACGGATTAGATATATCACATGCATGCCATCACTTTCATCATAGACTGCTAGCTCCTACCTGACAACATCAGTAGCATTTCTTTACCCCTTTCAATACATGTAATTAACAGATAATGTCAGACAAGAGGAATGTCATCCTGTTTTCTGTATTTGATGAGAACCGAAGCTGGTACCTCACAGAGAATATACAACGCTTTCTCCCCAATCCAGCTGGAGTGCAGCTTGAGGATCCAGAGTTCCAAGCCTCCAACATCATGCACAGTGAGTAAAGCAGCACTTAAGTCCAGTGGGTGGTGAATAGAGAAAAATTGATGTAATCAAAGTGATGTCCAGATAATGAATGAATTGTATGTGCATATAAGTTTAACAATTATGTTACCTATAAATGTATAATTTTTACTCAAATACACGTGATCGTATAACCCATATTTTAAAAATCCAGTCACCATTTTTTCCTTTCAATATTTACTTGATTTCCCCCTCCCTTTTAATTCCCCATCTCCTTCTATATTACATCTTTTCACCAACCGTTCCATGCACAGGTAACATATTTTAAGACATATTTTCTCTATAATTATATAATCATATATAAACACATACGTACATTGTATTAGTCTTCTAGTGCTGCCATAACAAAGTACTGCAGACTGGGTGGCTTAACCAGCAGGTATCTATTGTCTTACAACTCTGGAGGCTTGAGATCAGGATGTGGGCAACGTTGGTTTCTTCTGAGGCTTCTCTCCTTGTCTTGTAGATGGCTTTCTCCCTTGTTTTCACATGCTTTCTCCTTTATATACCTTTGTCCTAATCTCCTCTTCTAATAAAGATACCAGTAATGTTGGGCTAGGGCCCACCTTAATGACCTTATTTTAACTAACTACCTATTTAAAAACACTATCTCCAAGTATAGTCACTTGCTGAGGTACTGGGGTTTAGGACTGCAAGGTATAAATTTGGGATGGGGGAACACAATTCAGCATACATACACTGCATACATACACATGTGTATATATTTATATATACCCACAAATCTGAATGGCCAAAAATATGGTAAAAAATTCCAATTGCACTATCCTACAGGGAAATGCGAAATAGAATAACAATAGGATAGCACTTTATACCCATCAAACTGCCAAAATTGTAATTACTAGTGGGCTTGTGGATAAAAGAGTGTTCTCATGCTATATTAGTGGATAAGTAGTATAGTCTTTTCAAAACCAATATATGCCTTTTGAAATTCTGATTTTTAAGATGTTTAAGATGGAGTGAGCACACATTTCCCTGTGTGTGCCGCTGGATGCAACTAAAAATCCTGAACAGGCTGGGCGTGGTGGCTCACGCCTGTAATCCCAGCACTTTGGGAGGCTGAGGCAGGCGGATCACGAGGTCAGGAGATCGAGACCATCCTGGCTAACACGGTGAAACCCCATCTCTACTAAAAATACAAAAAATTAGCCGGGCATGGTGGCAGGTGCCTGTAGTCCCAGCTACTTGGGAGGCTGAGGCAGGAGAATGGCGGGAACCCAGGAGGCGGAGATTGCAGTGAGCCAAGATCACACCACTGCACTCCAGCCTGGACAACAGAGGGAGACTCTGTCTCAAAAGAAAAAAAAAATCCTGAACAAAATGCATGGGAACCTTGAAAAGTTATAATGTGGGTTATACTCACCTACCAGAATATGGCATATGTTACAATTCTATGCCCCTCATCGCAAAGCTTTAGCCTTTTAACTTTGGGTTGAGCCTCATATTTAGCTTGAATTTCTAGTAATAGTGATATATTATTCTCCAGAGTTAAAGTCCTTTACTATCCATTATTCTAAAAATTTTAAGCTTGTTTAGTCCTTTGAGTTGCATTTTTATTTTTTACATAGTTCAGGGTATTGCTTTCCTTCTGAAGGATTCAGATTTCACATTTGTGCAAGAGTCTTAGTATTTAATTCTAGTGGCACAGAGCTTTTCCTTTTCTCCCTCTTCTCTCCAGCCTCATGGCTTTGGTTTAGAATTCCTTCAGCCTGATAGAATATTGTATTTTATAATTTCCTTATTGTGTTATTTACTAGATATTTGTTCTTTTATTTTTTTTCTATTCATAATTTCTCCATTTCCCACCACATCTTCTTTCCAAGTAGGATGTGCACCTGCCGCAGTATCTGGACAGTTAAACCATCCCATTTTCATGGAGATGGTGATTAAAACTAGAGAGATATAGTAACATAAGCAGAGCCAGAAAACAATTTCACTGAAGATTATATATATATATATATATATATATATATATATATATATATTCCTCTGGGATTTCTAATATAGCTTTTGGTGGAGATAAGAGTCTGGAATTGAGAAAGAAGAGATTGGAGTTGAGAAAAAGAGTCTGAGAAAGCACAGAGAGAGACACAAAGGCAGAGACCAAGAGACACAAGGGAAGGATCTTCAGAGGAAGAGTCCAGGGAGAAAGATGCTAAGACAGAGGGATAAGAAAAGAAGAAAAAAAAGGACCAGGAGGAGAGAGACCCAAACCATAAACCACTCCTATTTCCATTAGCAGTAAAATTGATAATCTATTTTCATACAATGAAATACCATGTGACAATGAAGATTCACAATATGAATAAGTATCACAAAGACAATTTTTAGTAAAATGGTAAGTGTCAAAAGAATATATACAGTATTACATTATTTACATAAAGTTCAAAAATGGGCAAAATTAACTTATATAGTTTAGGGATACAGAGGAAGAAAAGTATAAAGGTTAGTAAGGACATGATTATAATAAAAGACAAGATAGTGGCTACCTCTTAGAAAGAGTTCATTTGAGAATAAACACGTGTTTTGTGGGGATAGCAGTAATATTGTATTTCATGACCTAGATGTTTGTTTTATAATTTTGTGTTTTAAAAAATTGTGGGATTTATTATTTATTTTGTAGATGGATCCTACAAACGATAGGGAAATTGCAGTAGGAATGAAGAGGAAGGAACATGTACAGGATTTGTTTAGAAGATAGAATGCACATGATTTGGTAAATAATTAGCTATGTTTGGTAAAGGACTAAGAGGATTCGAGGATAATTACCAAATTTCTGATGTGGGTAACTAGGAGAAGAGACAGACAAAATGGAAGAAAGTGTATTTAAAGAAATGATAGCAAAAAACTTTCCAAATCTGGAGAAAGATGTAAATATCCACGTACAAGAAGCTCAAAGATCTCTAGTCAGATTAGATTCAAACAAGACTATATGAAGACACATTACAATCAAACTGTCAAATATCAAAGACAAAGAGAGAATCCTGAAAGCAACAACAAAAAAGAAGCAAACCACATACAAGGAAATTCCAATAAGGCAGAAACTTTACAGGTCAGAAGAGGGTGGGATGATATATTCCAAGTACTGAGAAAACTTTACCTAGAAAATGTGTCCTTCAGAAATGTAGACAGATAAAGACTTTGCCACACAATTCCAGTTAGACAAGAGAAATAAATTAAAGACATCTATTGTACACTATGGTGACTACAGTTAATAAATTACTCATTCCAATATATACATATATAAACATTGTGATGTATATCATAATATATTCTATTTTTCCCTTTCAATTAAAAAATAAATTTAAAAAGACTGGATAGAGAAGCATCAGCCATTCTAGTAATTAAGCCTGAGGAAGCTTACATTCCAGTGATTTCAGATAACCATTATGCAAGTTAAGGAATAAACTGGATAGGATGATATTAAAAAAACAAAACCACCAATGAGATACACCAGAATGGCTAAAATTAAGAAGACTGTCCATACCAAGTATTGGTAAAGATGTGGAGTAATCAGAACTCTCATACATTTCTGGTCAGGATGGAAATTTGTGCACTTACTTTGGGAGTATCAAAAGCCAAACATAGGCATACCCTATTGACTCAGGAAATCCACTCCTAGTATATACCTGTTATGTCCTGAATCACGTCCCCTAGAATTCATATGCTGAAGCCCTAACACTAGTATTTCAGAATGTGACTGTATTTGGAGATACGGTCTTTAAGGGGTTTATTAAGTTAAAATGAGGTTGTTACAATGGGCCCTAATCCAATATGACTAGTGTCCTTATAAGAAGAGGAAATGAGGGCCGGGCGCGGTGGCTCACGCCTGTAATCCCAGCACTTTGGGAGGCCAAGGCGGGCGGATCACGAGGTCAAGAGATTGAGACCATCCTGGCCAACATAGTGAAACCCCATCTCTACTGAAAATACAAAAATTAGCTGGACATGGTGGCGAGCTCCTGTAGTCCCAGCTACTCGGGAGACTGAGGCAGGAGATCGCTTGAACCCAGGAGGTGGAGGTTGCAGTGAGCAGAGATCATGCCACTGCACTCCAGACGGGCAGACAGACCGAGACTCCATCTCAAAAAAAAAAAAAAGAAGAGGAAATGTGTACACACAGAGACACCAGGAATGCATATTCACAGAGGAAAGACCAAGCCAAGGAGAGGCCTCAGTAAAAACCAAACCTGCCAATATAAAATCAAAATTCCTTGATCTTGGAATTTTAGTGTTCAAAACTGTGAGAAAACACATTCCTGTTATTTAAACCTCCCAGTCTGTGGTATATTGTTATGGCAACCCTAGCCACTAGTACAGCACCCAAAAGTAGTGTGTACATATTTCACAAAAGACATGTAACTATTTAATCCATGTGGAGTGTCAAAAGGCAAAAATACGACAAATGTATTTTAAAGATTATAATTGGCTTTTATACATGATTCTAGAATCAGATAGCCCTCAGAACCAAATACAGAACAGCAGCCAGCAACATAGTATGGATAGAAATTGGAAGTGAGGTTTAGAGACAGCTTAATTGATTACAGTTGGGCATTTTTGCCTTATTTGAAGCTGTTAGTTGCCTGCAATTGATGGAAGTTCAGCTGCTATAATCGGCTGAGACTGAGCTGCTTGTTATAAAAGCATATTCCTAAATTAGGCTTTCAGTTATTCATCAACTAAGCCAGGCTGCAACTTTGTTGTGCAAGGACTCAAGTGCAAAGGTACCCTTAGGCAAAATTCAGATTAATTTAAAAGGACTTTACTTTTATTAGTTATGTGAAATGAAGTGGAATCTATTTTTTCCAAGTGGATAGTCATATTTTCTATTATCATTTACCAAATAGCTGATTTTTTCCTGTACTGGTTGGAGATGCTGCCTTTATTATATATTAAGTTTCCACTTACATCTTGTCAGTTTCTGGACTCTATATTCTGTTTGATATATTTATCTATTCTGCATTAAGACTGCATTTTTAATTATAATAGCTTTATAATATCTCTTAATGCTGTATAGGAAAAAAACTTCAATTACTAATTAGTTATACTAAGCCAATGTCTGAGTATTGCTTAGTGGTTTGTGGGCAACCATCTTACACAGTACCTAGTAACAGAGTAGACAAGTGTTTATTGAATGGATGGATGGATGGATGAATGGATGTGTGGAAGAGGCTTTCAGAAACAATTCCTTTTATAGACTAAGGCCAATGTTACTTTTGCTTAGCTCTTTTGTTTGAAATAATTTAAAATGTACAGAAAAGTTACAAGAATAATACATGGAACTTGCATACACCCTTTACCCAGATTCACAAATGTTTAACATTTTGCAATTTTGTTTTTCATTTTCTTTTCTTTACATACACACTTCTGTTACTTATTTTCTATTTGAAAATTAGTTGCAGACATCACATCCCTTTACCTCTCAATACTTTAGTACACATTTCCTGTGAATAAAGATATTCTTTTACATAACCAGAGTGATGCTGTGAAATTACAGACATTTCAAATTGATAAAACACATTTCTGTAATTTACAACTGGTATTCCAGTTGTATCAACCAATGCTGTCATTTATAGCATTTTCTTCCTTGAGGTACAGGGATCTAGTACAAGTAACTACTTGTCCCACTTCTTTCATTTCCTTGAATCTGAACCTTCATCAGATGGTAACTTTAAGCACCCAAAGGTTTTTTTCTGGTTTCTCCTCTGTGTAGTCATTATTTTCACCCTTGCAACTAATAAACAGTTTGAAGGGATATACTTTAAGACCATGCAAACATCCTGCTACTCATCAAAATGCCCCCCACATAACATCCAAATTAATCTTTATCATGATGGTTTATGACTGTCTCCTCACATTGGGATTAGGGCCCAACTGATTATTAACAATCTACTTTTTTGGAAGATATAATATCTCTTCCTGGGAATAAGATAATGGGCATAACATATAATAATTCCTAATTGTATCATGACAATCACAATCCAAAATACCAAATCTGTGATATGACTAAATCTCTTTTCCCCATTGTTTTTGCAGGCATCAATGGCTATGTTTTTGATAGTTTGCAGTTGTCAGTTTGTTTGCATGAGGTGGCATACTGGTACATTCTAAGCATTGGAGCACAGACTGACTTCCTTTCTGTCTTCTTCTCTGGATATACCTTCAAACACAAAATGGTCTATGAAGACACACTTACCCTATTCCCATTCTCAGGAGAAACTGTCTTCATGTCGATGGAAAACCCAGGTTAGTTATGTATATTTTTCTTGTACCAACAGCTGTGAATGCTTCACTAGCCATTCATATGCTCTTTTGCCCACTAGCTCACATTTGGGCAGATATGAAACGGTTCAAGTGATTCTGGTAATTGCAAGGCATTTTAATGACAGCACCAGCTCAAGTATTTAACTTAAAAGTCTTTGCTCTAAAAAGTGTCTTCACATGCCAAGGGCCAATTTTTACAATTTTTATGGATACATAATAGTTGCGCCTATTTAGGGGGTACATGTGATATTTTCATACAAGCATACAATGTGTAATGATCAAATTAGGGTAACTGGGATATTCATCACCTCAAAACTTATTATTTGTGTTAGGGACATTCCAATTCCACTCTTCTAGTTATTTTGAATTACACAATAAATTATTGTTAACTGTAGTCACCCTACTGTAATATTGAACACTACAACTTATTCCTTCTATTTAAGTGTAATGTTATACCTATTAATCAACCTCTCTTCATTCCACCCCACCCCCCCATACCATTCCCAAACTCCGTTAAGCACCATTCTACTCTCTGTCTCCATAAGATCCACTTTTTAAGCTCTCACATGTAAGTGAAAACATGTGATATTTGTCTTTCTATGCCTGGCTTATTTCACTTAACATAATGACATCCAGGCTCATCCATGTTGCCACAAATGACAGGATTTCATTCTTTTTAATGGCTGAGTAATATTCTATTGTGTATATATACCACACAGTCTTTATCCATTCATCTGTTGATGTATACTTAGGTTGATTTTATATCCTAGCTATCGTTAATGCTGCTGTAATAAATGTTGGTGTGCAGCTATCTCTTTGATACACTGATTTCCTGTCTTTGAATATATATCCAGCAGTGGGATTGCTGGATCACATGGTAGTTCTATTTTTAGTTTCTTGAGGAACCTCCTTACTCTTTTCCACACAGTATCTGTACTAATTTACACTCCCACCAACAGTACAAAACAGAGATATAGATCAATGGAACAGAACAGAGCCCTCAGAAATAATGTCGCATATCTACAACTATCTGATCTTTGACAAACCTGACAAAAAGAAGCAATGGGGAAAGGATTCCCTATTTAATAAATGGTGCTGGGAAAACTGGCTAGCCATATGTAGAAAGCTGAAACTGGATCCCTTCCTTACACCTTATACAAAAATTAATTCAAGGTGGATTAAAGACTTACATGTTAGACCTAAAACCATAAAAACCCTAGAAGAAAACCTAGGCAATACCATTCAGGACATAGGCATGGGCAAGAACTTCATGTCTAAAACACCAAAAGCAATGGCAACAGAAGCCAAAATTGACAAATGGGATCTAATTAAACTAAAGAGCTTCTGCACAGCAAAAGAAACTACCATCAGAGTGAACAGGCAACCTACAGAATGGGAGAAAATTTTTGCAACCTACTCATCTGACAAAGGGCTAATATCCAAATTTTCAAATGTGTTTGCTAAACTGTAGTTGTAAACATACATTTAAACATGCAATGAACATGTGAACCTCATTTTCACAAGTCTTGTGAATATTTGTGTGTGCCTTGTGAACATTGGTATTGCTGGATAAATACCACCTAGAAGACCTTGGGAAATGCATAGTAATCTTCTGCACATATATCCCCAAACCACTGTGAGGCCTCTAGAAGGAATGTGGCTTTCAGCATCTCTTCCTCTCTCTCCATCAATAACCACTGCAAGGCTTTAGAGACCATCAGCTCTAAGTCCAACACAGACTTCTATGTTCACACAGCTTACTAACAAGCACTAGGCCACTGCATGCTTCCTGGCCCCTCCAACCCCCATCATCTACAGAGGGAAGAACATAAAACTACCTGCAGATTGTAGTTACTGTCTTACTCTTATGGCATTTCTGGAGATAAGTGCTCATGGGGAAGTTTCTAGAGAATAAAAACTAATGTAATCATACATAATCACACATTTACTTTCATACTTGGAAACTTATATTACTTCAAGTGATGTATTTTTCTGGGAAATGAGTGAGGAACCTGGAAGAACCCCCAGTAAAATCTCTGAAAGTATCTTGCTTATTTATATGTGTTTATGTCTTTATCTGTGTCCCAGCTAAGTTGTAAGCTCTCTGAGAGCAGAGACCTAGTCTGTCTTGTTAATCACCACATCCCCAATATCTATGGTGCCTGACATACAGTAGGTACTTTAAAAATATGTAAAAGTAAATGAATGTGCTGGACACAGTGGCTCACGCCTGTAATCCGAGCACTTTGGGAGGCTGAGGCAGGCGGATCACCTGAGGTCAGCAGTTTGAGACCAGCCTGGCCAGCATGGAAAAACCCCATCTCTACTAAAATACAAAAAAATTAGCTGGGCGAGGTGGTGGGCGCCTGGAATCCCAGCTACTCAGGAGGCTGAGGCAGGAGAATTGCTTTAGCCCGGGAGGCGGAGTTGCAGTGAGCCAAGACCGTGCCACTGCACTCCAGCCT
This sequence comes from Hylobates moloch, assembly GCF_009828535.3. NCBI lineage: Eukaryota > Metazoa > Chordata > Mammalia > Primates > Hylobatidae > Hylobates > Hylobates moloch. Next base: position 133,361,147 of record NW_026652282.1, read on the forward strand.
GGGCAACAGAGTGAGACTCTGTCTCAAAATAAATAAATAATAAATAAACATATGCAAAAAGAACTACCTATAAAGGTACTAGTAAACACTTGGAGGAAATGTAAATGTCCAACAATAGGGGATTAGTTAAGTGTGGCTTGTCCGCATTATAAGAATCCTATATATACCTAATGCTAAATGATGAGTTAATGGGTGCAGCACACCAACATGGCACATGTATATATATGTAACAAACCTGCACGTTGTGCACATGTACCCTAAAACTTAAAGTATAATAATAAAATTTAAAAAAAGAATCCCATGAAGCCACTAAAAATAATTAAATGGAAGAATATCTAATGACATTGAAAATATTCACAACTAGGTGGAAAAACATATATACTATAATAAACCTATTACAGAATAATATGCATAATATGGTTGTAATTGTCTAAAACAGAGAAAATGTGTGTGTGTTTGTGTAGGCAGAGAAAAATATTAGATATCAATAATTTGAGAAAGATTTAAGCTACTTTGGTGATCACTTACTTCTAAAGACAAATTAAAACTCTGTTTTATATTATTTGATGGAAAATTTTAATATAGTATCATCGATTACAAAGCTCAAACTAAACAAAATGCCTAAAGAAGATTTCCTGTGTTTAATATGATAAAGTCTGGTCCCTTTTATTTGTTTATTTTATTGAAACCCCATACCCATTAAGAAGTCACTCCCTATTTCCTCCTCCCCCAGCCCCTGGCAACTGCTGATCTACTTTCTGTCTATAGATTTCTCTATTCTGGACATTTCATATAAAAGGAATCCTACAATATTTGCCCACTGTATCTGATTTATTTCACTTAGCATATTGTTTTCAAGGTTCATTCACATTGTAGCATGTATCAGTACATCATTCTTTTTATGGATGAATAGTAGTCCATTGTATAGATAGACGACATTTTGCTTATCTACTCATCTATTGATGAATAGTTGGGTCATTTTCACCTTTTGGCTATTGGGAGTAGTGCTGTTATGAAAATTCATGTACAAGTATTTGTTTAAACACTTGTTTTCAATTATTTGAGGTGTGTACTCAGGAGTAGAATTTCTGGGTCATATGGCAATTCTATGTTTAACTTTTTCAGGAACTAACTGCCAAAATGTTTTCCACAACAGCTGCCCCTTTTTATGGTTGTACTGAAATGATATGTATGTAGGGGAGGTGGGTGGCTGCAAAATGAAGAGCAGGGCATTGTAGGCAACAATGAGAAATGGGTTAGAAAAAAGTCTTTAGAGTTCTGCTGTTTTCTCTTCCCCCTTTTTGTTCTGGGATGATCATTCCTGCCACTTCTGTACAGAACTTGTCAGCAAACTCTGAAAAATTTATCTCCTGTGCAATTTTTATAGTCTTGGGAAAATACTAGAGGATGTGCTCTACCAAGATGATAAAGTGAATTAATGAAAAGGAAAATCTTGGGATCCAGGATTCAGGCTATGCAATACAATAGACAGGCAAAGCACATTCCCAGGAGGAGGAAATGAAGATGTCAGACTAACACCTGTGTAGCAGGCTTAGTGAGCAACCAGTCTATATGGGAGAAGAAAAACAAAGTCTTAAAGCGATGAAAATACAGGAGAAATTGAGCTGATTTGGCAGATGATAAGATCATTGTGTTGAAAGGAGTTTCATGGTTCTGTCAGTTTAAGGGTGAAGTAGTAATAAGTATACAGAAAAACTAGTAAAACAAAAAATGAGCCAATTATTAACCCCAGCATAAATGAAAATTTTACAAGAAAAATATTTAAGCATAGTACACTACATGGCTCATCTGTGAACAAATATTTACATAATGATATGAATACCAGAAATTGATTTAACCAAAACTTGTGATATAATATTGAGAGAATGGGTGGAAGAGAGGTATATATATTTAACAATATTTCTCCTTTCTAAAAAAGCAAATCAAACTTTGTCTTCTGAGAATTATCTTAGAATATGAGCTGAGGGTATATGACTCTTTTAATATACTGTTAAGAACTATTTTTATATTTTATTTAGAATAATGTACATCTATATTAATAAATGAGATTAACTCATTTGCCTTTTTATGCCATTTTAATATTTTTAATGTTAGAATTACACTAGCATTGTACAGAAATCAAAAGCATACCATTTTTTCTATGCTCTGAAACAGTTTAATCCAGAAACCATGGATTTCTTGAAGATTTGAGAAAACTTGCCCATAAGAATCATAATTTTGGCCAGGCTTGGTGGCTCACACCTGTAATCCCAGCACTTTGGGAGGCCAAGGCAGGCAGATCACCTGAGGTCAGGAGTTCGAGACCAGCCTGGCCAACATGGAGAAACCCAGTCTCTACTAAAAATACAAAATTAGCTGGGCGTGATGGTGTGTGCCTGTAATCCCAGCTGTTCGGGAGGCTGAGGCAGAAGAATCACTTGAACCCCAGAGGCAGAGTTTGCAGTGAGCCGCTGTTGTGCCATTGCCCTCCAGTCTGGGTGACAAGAGCAAGACTCCATCTCAAAATAAAATAAAATAAAAATCATAATTTTATGTCCTAGTATACTTGGGGGTACAACTGAGGCTTTCATTTCCACCATTCCACTGAACAAGTTCTTTTCGAGGAATAAGTCACAATTGACCTCTGTCTTGCCAATTTCAACAGTTCCCAAACCTTGACTTAACAGACCTCTCAGCATCAATTGATGGAGTTGGTCACGTTCTTCTTGAAACTTTCTTCACTTGGCTTCTAGAAAACCACTGTCTTTGGTTCTCCTTTCTTACTGACAGCTCCTTTGCATGCTCTGTGTTTCAGGACCCCTCAGTACTTAAACCTCTTCTTTCTAATTCTCTCAGTTTATTTAGGATTCCTTTAATATTCCTCAATAAAATTTTATAATTTTCCCCATAAAAGTACTGCAAATCTTTGTTAATTTTATTCATGCTTATTAGATATTTTAATGCTATTCTTGGTAATTTTTACATTACTCTATTTGATGCTTTATGTAGACATAAGTAATTTTGGATATTGACTTTTTCCAGAAAACTTGATAACATTTTAAATAAATTATAATAGACCCTTTTGATTTTCTACATAAAAAATCCAATTAAGTTTTGTTTCTTCTATCAGTTAGAGTGATATGTTAATATCTCATACTATATTGTGTTTTTGTCTAATTCTGTCAATTTTTAAATATATTTTGAGACTGTATTACTAGTATGTACAAATTTATAATTGTTATATCCTTTGGGGTATGCCCCTTTTTATCATTATAAAATGTTCCTCCTTAAATCTACTAATGTTCATCATCTTAAAATCTACTTTGTATGATATTATTACATATGGTTTATTTTAGTTTGTGTACAGTATTTCTTTTTTTCTTACTTTTATTTGCAGTCTTTCCCCATTCTTATAGTTAAATGCGTCTCTTGTAAACAACAAATAATTGGTTTTTATTTATTATCCAGTCTGATAATATTGATCTTTTAGTTGATGTAATTCATCCTTTACATTCAGTGTGTTTACTGATATATTTGGATTTAAATCTCACATCTTATTATTTGCTTTCTAGTTGTCCCACCTGTTTTATTATCATTTTTCTCTGCTTTCTTTCCTTTGGAATTGAGTCTTTTTTATTATTTATTATTATTTTATTATTTCATTTTCACTCTATTCATTTGTTAGTTTACATTCTTCTACTGTTTCATATGGGATATCCTAAGGTTACAGCATGCATTCTTGACTTACTGAAGTCTAATTTAATTTGTTACCACTTCCCAGACAATGAAAAGACTTTCTTTTATTATTATTATTATTATTAAACTTTAAGTTTTAGGGTACATGTGCACAACGTGCAGGTTTGTTGCATATGTACACATGTGCCATGTTGGTGTGCTGCACCCATTAACTCATCATTTAGCATTAGGTATATCTCCTAATGCTATCCCTTCCCCCTCCCCCCACCCCACAACAGTCCCTGGTGTGTGATGTTCCCCTTCCTGTGTCCATGAGTTCTCATTGTTCAATTCCCACCTATGAGTGAGAACATGCAGTGTTTGGTTTTTTGTCCTTGCGATAGTTTGCTCAGAATGATGGTTTCCAGTTTCATCCACGTCCCTACAAAGGACATGAACTCATCATTTTTTATGACTGCATAGTATTCCATGGTGTATATGTGCCACATTTTCTTAATCCAGTCTATCATTGATGGACATTTGGGTTGGATCCAAGTCTTTGCTATTGTGAATAGTGCTGCATCCCCCTGCTCCAGTCTGAGCTGGTTCTCTCTAGGCCTGAGGCTCAGTTATCAACTTGGGACTTTTATTTACCCTCCCTCAGGATAGGTACTTGGTTCTTGGATACCAGGTCTTACTCTTGTTTGAGATACTCCTTTATTTTGGTGGCAAACATTCCATAATCACTTCCTGATAATGGTGACATTTGAGGTAGATTTTCTGAGTCTTTATATGTTAGAATATATTTTTATTCTCCTTTGCCACTTGATTGATGATTTGGCTGCACATAGAATGTAAGCATTCACAGGGCTTTTGGGAGTAGCTTCCCTTGAGGAGAAGGTGGATGCAGTTAAGATCTTCCCTGCAAAGACTGTGTGAAATGACAAGGCTATTGAGGTACCCAATGGGTAGCTTGTAAAGGTGTATCTTGTCTCTTATGTTTATGCATCTACTTTACCACCATGTAATTAGCCTATTATAACTTATTGCATTCCTTCACTCAGCGAATCTTGTTCATGGTAGAAATTAATATTGCTAGTACCATGGTAGAATTTTATATTAGCTGGATCCTAGACCTAAATGCTCCTTCCTTGTGCTTACATATTCTGCAAGTGGGTGACAGTGGATGCTAGGTATTGTGCTATGTGATTTCAATGTATTATATTGATGGGGTAGATACTATTAGCCTCATTTGCAAATTAGAAACCTATTGTTCAGAAAGCTTAAGTGACTTTCTCAAAGTCACACAGCTGGTAAGTTGCTGAACTGGGATTTGAATCCAGGCAATCTGATGGATTTAAGAGGAACCTGTGCCACTATGTGATATAGCAATAACATCTAGCCAATATAAATACTTTCCTGAATTAAATGACTGTCATACTCAGAGAGTTCTGTGTCACTATTAAGACCCTCCACTATTGTGTATATTAATTACATTTCCCTATTTTAATCCCAATATCTATTCATTTTTATCACAGTCCTTTCTTATGGTCACAAACAGGCATAGCACAACAGCAGCAATGCAAAAACCACTTTTACATGACATATTCCAGGGATTTAACCCAATGACCTGTGATATAATGATACTGACTAGTATTTTTTCATTTATCTGGAAATGGGAGAGAACCTCTAACAGAATGTTTTAGAATCTGTGTTATGAGTAACCAGAGTCTTATTCTTCCTCTTCTCCAGGCCTATGGATTCTGGGGTGCCACAACTCAGACTTTCGGAACAGAGGCATGACCGCCTTACTGAAGGTTTCTAGTTGTGACAAGAACACTGGTGATTATTATGAGGACAGTTATGAAGATATTTCAACATACTTGCTGAGTAAAAACAATGCCATTGAACCAAGAAGCTTCTCCCAGAATTCAAGACACCCTAGCACTAGGCAAAAGCAATTTAATGCCACCACAATTCCAGAAAATGACATAGAGAAGGCTGACCCTTGGTTTGCACACAGAACACCTATGCCTAAAGTACAAAATGTCTCCTCTAGTGATTTGTTGATGCTCTTGCGACAGAGTCCTACTCCATATGGGCTATCCTTATCTGATCTCCAAGAAGCCAAATATGAGACTTTTTCTGATGATCCATCACCTGGAGCAATAGACAGTAATAACAGCCTGTCTGAAATGACACACTTCAGGCCACAGCACCATCACAGTGGGGACATGGTATTTACCCCTGAGCCAGGCCTCCAATTAAGATTAAATGAGAAACTGGGGACAACTGCAGCAACAGAGTTGAAGAAACTTGATTTCAAAGTTTCTAGTACATCAAATAATCTGATTTCAACAATTCCATCAGACAATTTGGCAGCAGGTACTGATAATACAAATTCCTTAGGACCCCCAAATATGCCAGTTCATTATGATAGTCAATTAGATACCATTCTATTTGGCAAAAAGTCATCTCCCCTTATTGAGTCTGGTGGACCTCTGAGCTTGAGTGAAGAAAATAATGATTCAAAGTTGTTAGAATCAGGTTTAATGAATAGCCAAGAAAGTTCATGGGGAAAAAATGTATCGTCAACAGAGAGTGGTAGGTTATTTAAAGAGAAAAGAGCTCATGGACCTGCTTTGTTGACTAAAGATAATGTCTTATTCAAAGTTAGCATCTCTTTGTTAAAGACAAACAAAACTTCCAATAATTCAGCAACTAATAGAAAGACTCACATTGATGGCCCATCATTATTAATTGAGAATAGTCCATCGGTCGGGCAAAATGTATTAGAAAGTGATACTGAGTTTCAAAAAGTGACACCTTTGATTCATGACAGAATGCTTATGGACAAAAATGCTACAGCTTTGAGGCTAAATCATATGTCAAATAAAACTACTTCATCAAAAAACATGGAAATGGTCCAACAGAAAAAAGAGGGCCCCATTCCACCAGATGCAGAAAATCCAGATATGTCATTCTTTAAGATGCTATTCTTGCCAGAATCAGCAAATTGGATACAAAGGACTCATGGAAAGAACTCCCTGAACTCTGGGCAAGGCTCCAGTCCAAAGCAATTAGTATCCTTAGGACCAGAAAAATCTGTGGAAGGTCAGAATTTCTTGTCTGAGAAAAACAAAGTGGTAGTAGGAAAGGGTGAATTTACACAGGACGTAAGACTCAAAGAGATGGTTTTCCCAAGCGGCAGAAACCTATTTCTTACTAACTTGGATAATTTACATGAAAATAATACACACAATCAAGAAAAAAAAATTCAGGAAGAAATAGAAAGGAAGGAAACATTAATCCGAGAGAATGTAGTTTTGCCTCAGATACATACAGTGACTGGCACTAAGAATTTCATGAAGAACCTTTTCTTACTGAGCACTAGGCAAAATGTAGAAGGTTCATATGAGGGGGCATATGCTCCAGTACTTCAAGATTTTAGATCATTAAATGATTCAACAAATAGAACAAAGGAACACACGGCTCATTTCTCAAAAAAAGGGGAGGAAGAAAACTTGGAAGGCTTGGGAAATCAAACCAAGCAAATTGTAGAGAAATATCCACACACCACAAGGATATCTCCTAATCCAAGCCAGCAGAATTTTGTCACGCAACGTGGTAAAAGAGCTTTGAAACAACTCAGACTCCCGCTAGAAGAAACAGAACTTGAAAAAAGGATAATTGTGGATGACACCTCAACCCAGTGGTCCAAAAACATGAAACATTTGACCCCGAGCACCTTCACACAGATCGACTACAATGAGAAGGAGAAAGGGGCCATTACTCAGTCTCCCTTATCAGATTGCCTTACGAGGAGTCATAGCATCACTCAAGCAAATAGATCTCCATTACCCACTGCAAAGGTATCATCATTTCCATCTATTAGACCTATAGACCTGACCAGGGTCCTATTCCAAGACAACTCTTCTCATCTTCTAGCACCATCTTATAGAAAGAAAGATTCTGGGGTCCAAGAAAGCAGTCATTTCTTACAAGGAGCCAAAAAAAATAAGCTTTCTTTAGCCATTCTAACCTTGGAGATGACTGGTGATCAAAGAGAGGTTGGGTCCCTGGGGACAAGTGCCACAAATTATTCAGTCACATACAAGAAAGTTGAGAACACTGTTCTCTTGAAACCAGCCTTGCCCAAAACATCTGGCAAAGTTGAATTGCTTCCAAAAGTTCACATTTATCAGAAGGACCTTTTCCCTACAGAAACCAGCAATGGGTCTCCTGGCCATCTGGATCTCGTGGAAGGGAGCCTTCTTCAGGAAACAGAGGGAGCGATTAAGTGGAATGAAGCAAACAGACCTGGAAAAATTCCCTTTCTGAGAGTAGCAACAGAAAGCTCTGCAAAGACTCCCTCCAAGCTATTGGGTCCTCCTGCTTGGGATAACCACTATGGTACTCAGATACCAAAAGAAGAGTGGAAATCCCAAGAGAAGTCACCAAAAAAAACAGCTTTTAAGAAAAAGGATACCATTTTGTCCCTGAACGCTTGTGAAAGCAATCATGCAATAGCAGCAATAAATGAGGGACAAAATAAGCCCGAAATAGAAGTCACCTGGGCAAAGCAAGGTGGGACTGAAAGGCTGTGCTCTCAAAACCCACCAGTCTTGAAACGCCATCAAAGGGAAATAACTCTTACTACTCTTCAGTCAGATCAAGAGGAAATTGACTATGATGATACCATCTCAGTTGAAATGAAGAAGGAAGATTTTGACATTTATGATGAGGATGAAAATCAGAGCCCCCGCAGCTTTCAAAAGAAAACACGACACTATTTTATTGCTGCAGTGGAGAGGCTCTGGGATTATGGGACGAGTAGCTCCCCACATGTTCTAAGAAACAGGTATGAATTCATTGGTTATTCCTTTGCTCTGCTCTTGTGACATTTGACTTTACCAGATGATGACACCAACAATGAGAGTTAGAGGATGAAAAATCAAGGTGTCTTGAAACTCTTACTCTGGTGAGATAGAGAGAAGAGAGGTTTACAAGAGGGTAGAGGAACCAGGGTCAAGAAGGAGCAATGGGGAGCAGGAAGAAAGTCAACCTCACCTATCAACCTTATGAGCTGCAGGGGAAATCTTAGTCTCATCAGAGAACTTTAAGCAAGGCAGAAGGAAGAAGCGAGTTCGTGTTAAAGAGGTTAAGAACTTGGGGAGGATTGGTTTTCATGATACTGGGGATCCAGAGGGCAAAGTAGGATGATTTTATTTTTAGGTGAGTAGAGGGAGGTTGAGCAGTCAAGTAGCACAGAGAAATGTGGAATATAAACATAAGGAGAGTCAGTCAGTCACGAATATTTATGGAACACCTACTACATGCCAGACACTTTTGTACACATTGGAGTGCAGCACAGCAGGAGCTTATATTCTATTGGGAAGAGCAAGAGACAAGTTAGTACAAAACTAAATAAGGCAATCTCAATTGTGTTATTCAGAAGATAGAATAATATGGTAGAGAGAATAATATGATAGAGTAATATGGTAGAGTGTTACATTAGCTTTGGTGGTCATAGAAAAAAATCATCTTTGAGGAGTTGAGACCTAAATGATGATAACAGGCCAGCTGATGGAGCTCTGAGAGAAGACGTTTCCAGACAGAAGGAAGAGAAAATGCAAAGGCCCTGAGAATGGAAAAAGTTTACCATGTTTGAGGAACAAGAAGGGACAAGCATGACTTGTCACTTTCCTGCCTTGCTTTCTAGCTCAAGTAAGCCGTTATTGCTGCATAGCAACCACAGACTATTTCCCTAGTCCACTGCCTGTCTCATTCTCCTGGACCTCTATCTTAGATTTTCTGTGTTTTCCTTAAATCTCGAGCACCTTTTTTCCATTCTCCAATGCCCATTTTCACTCTTAGCTGATGCTGTGCAATGAACCTCCACAGACTCCCAATATCACATTTACTGGCATTTGTACCCACAGACTCTGCCTGCACACTTATTACAATAAATAGAATGTCTGTGCTCCTAAGGCCAACCTCTCCAGTTTTGTACTTGATTCCCATCTCTTCTCCCTTCATAAAAAATGTTGCTCCAGCAATTTCTCCTTTTCTCCCTGACATCATCAATTTATCTATCCACTAGATTAATCTCATCAACATCAATCATGTTATTATTTCCTCCCCTATCTTTACAGAAACCATCTTAAAATAATTGTCCCTGCTTGCAGCCTTTGCATCTTTTCCTGCCATTCTCTCCTCTTTAACCCACTCCAAAGAAGCTTTTATCTCTATTATTTTATAAGAACTACATTTTCAAGGTCATTATTGATCTTTACATTACTGATTCCTAGTCCTCATCTTATTTGAACTCAGTATTTGAGAGGTGATTACTCTATCCTTGATACAGGTTCTCACTTGGTTTCTCTAACACCACTTTTCTTCACTTTTCTACTAAACTTACTGCCAATCTTTGTCAACTTTGCGAGTCCTTCTTCATCCCCCTAATCTTTAAAGCTTAGAGTGCTCCAGGGATTAGTTCTCCAACTTCCCCTTTATTCTATTTATACTCACTCTGTGACGACATTGTTTAGCCTCATGATTTTAAGTACTATCTATCTGCAGGTAATTCCAGTTGAATATCTGGAGATATTCTCAGATCTCTCTCCTGAAGTCAAAATTTACATATCAACTCCCTACCTTAACATGCACACAATTAGACTCTTAATTCCTGTCCCTTCCCAAAACCTGCTGATTGCTCAGCCTTCTCCATGGCAATCAAAAACCATTCCTGGCCGGGCATGGTGGCTCACTCCTATAATCCCAGCACTTGGGGAAGCTGAGACAGGTGGATTGGTTGAGCCCAGGAGTTCAAGATCAGCCTGAGCAACATGGCAAAACCTCATCTCTATTAAAAATACAAAAATTAGCCAGGCGTGGTGGTGCATACCTGCAGTCCCAGCTACTCAGGAGGCTGAGGCATGAGAATCGCTTGAACTGGGGAGACAGAGGTTGCAATGAGCTGAGATGGCCTCACTGCACTCCAGCCTGGGCAACAGAGTCAGACTTGATCTCAAAAGAATAAATAAGTAAAACCATTCCCTATTTCAGTGATTCAGTCCACAGACCTTGAAGTTTTCTAACTCTTTTTTTCTTACATTAACATCTAATCTGTAAAGGATCCTGTATTAGTCCATTTTCACACTGCTAATAAAGACATACCTGAGACTGGGCAATTTACAAAAGAAAGAAGTTTAATGGACTCACAGTTCCACATGGCTGGGGAGGCCTCACAATCGTGGCAGAAGGCAGGGAGGAGCAAGTTATGTCTTACATGGATGGCACAGGCAAAGAGAGCTTGTGCAGGGAAACTCCTCTGTTTAAAACCATCAGATCTTGTGGGACTTATTCACTATCATGAGAACAGAAAGGGAAGGACCTACTGCCATGATTCAATTACCGCCTATCAGATCCCTCCCACAGAACATGGGAATTCAAGATGAGATTTGGGTAGGGACACAGCCAAACTGTATCATTCCACCCCGTCCCCTCCCAAATCTCATGTCCTCATATTTCAAAACCAATCATGCCTTCCCAACAGTCCCCCAAAGTCATAACTCATTTCAGCATTAACTCAGAAGTCCACAGTCCAATGTATCATCTAAGACAAGGCAAGTCCCTTCCACCTATGAGCATGTAAAGTCAAAAGCAAGTTAGTTACTTCCTAGATGCAATGGGGTATAGGCATTGGGTAAATACAGCCATTCCAAATGGGAGAAATTGGCCAAAACAAAGGGCCTACAGGCCCCATGCAAGTCTGAAATTCTACAGGGCAGTCAAATCTTAAATCTCTAAAAGTGATCTCCTTTGACTCCATGTCTTGCATCTGGGTCATGTTGATGCAAGAGGTGGGTGCCCATGGTCTTGGGCAGCTCCACCCCTGTGGCTTTGCAGGGTACAGCCTCCCTTGTGTCTGCCTTCATGGGCTGGCATTTTCTGTAGCTTTTCCAGATGCTGGTGCAAGTTTTTGGTGGATCTACTATTCCAGGGTCTGGAGGACAGTGTCCCTCTTCTCACAGCTCCACTAGGTGGTACCCAAGTAGGGACTCTGTGTGGGTGCTCTGAGCCCATGTTTCCCTTCTGCACTGCCCTAGCAGAGGTTCTCTATGAGGGCCCACCCCCACAGCAAACTTCTGCCTGGGCATCCAGGCATTTCCATTAATTTCTAAACAGCAAAGCATTCAAGAGGCGACTTGGGTGCTATTAAGGGCATTCAGTTTCATAAGGGAAGCAGAGCATAAAAGTTTGGAAAATTTGCAGCCTGACCATGTTATAGAAAAGCAAATCCCATTTTCTGAGGAGAAATTCAAGCCGGCTGCGGAAATTTGCATAAGTAATGAGAAGCCGAATGTTAATCCCCAAGACAATGGGGAAAATGTCTCCAGGGCATGTCAGAGGTCTTCACAGCAGCCCCTCCCATCACTGGCCCAGAGGCCTAAGAGGAAAAAGTTGTTTCATGGGCCGAGCCCAGGATCCCCATGCTGTGTGCAGCCTAGGGACTTGGTGCCTTGTGCCCCAGCCACTACAGCCATGGCTGGAAGGGGTCAATGTAGAGCTCAGGCTGTGGCTTCATAGAGTGCAAGTCCCAAGCCTTGGCAGCTTCCACATGATGTTGAGCCTGCGAGTGCACAGAAGCCAAGAACTGGGGTTTGGGAACTTCCACCTAGATTTCAGAAGATGTATGAAAACACCTGGATGCCTAGGCAGAAGTTTGCTGCGGGGGCGGGCCCTCATGGAGAACCTCTGCTAGGGCAGTGCAGAAGGGAAATGTGGGCTCAGAGCCCCCACACAGAGTCCCTACTGGGGCACCACCTAGTGGAGCTGTGAGAAGAGGGCCGCCGTCCTCCAGACCCCGGAATGGTAGATACCCTAAATCATCTCTTTCAAATTCGAAGTTCCACAAATTTTTAGGACAGGGGCAAAATGCCACCAGTATCTTTGCTAAAACATAATAAGAGTTACCTTTGCTCCAGTTCCCAACAAGTTCCTCATCTCTATCTGAGACCACCTCAGCCTGGATTTCATTGTCCATATCATTATCAGCATTTTGGTCAAAGCCATTCAACAAGTCTCTAGGGAGTTCCAAACTTTCCACATTTTCCTGTCATCTTCTGAGCCCTCCAAACTGTTCCAACCTCTGCCTGTTACCCAGTTCCAAAGTCACTTCCACATTTTTGGGTATCTTTTCAGCAGCACCCCACTCTACTGGTACCAACTTACCATATTAGTCTGTTCTCACACTGCTGATAAAGATATACCTGAGACTGGGAAATTTACAAAAGAAAGAGGTTTTATGGACTTACTATTCCACATGGCTGGGGAGACCTCAAAATCATAGCAGAAGGCAAGGAAGAGCAAGTCATGTCTTACATGGATGGCAGCAGGCAAAGAAAGAAACTTGTGCAGGAAAACTCTTTTTTTTCTTTTTTTCTTTTTAGACGGAGTCTTGCTCTGTCACCCAGGCTGGAGTCAGTGGCGTGATCTCGGCTCACTGCAACCTCCACCTCCTGGGTTCAAGTGATTCTTCTGCCTCAGCCTTCCAAGTAGCTGGTACTACAGCCATGTGCGACCACATGAGATGAGATTTGGGTAGGGACACAGCCAAACCATATCATTCCCCCTGTCCCCTCCCAAATCTCATGTCCTCACATTTCAAAACCAATCATGCTTTCCCAACAGTCCCCCAAAGTCATAACTCATTTCAGCATTAACTCAAAAGTCCACAGTATTTTTAGTAGAGATGGGGTTTCCCCATATTGGCCAGACTGGTCTCTAACTCCTGACCTTATGATCCACCTGCCTTGGCCTCCCAAAGTGCTGGGATTACAGGTGTGAGCCACCATGCCCAGCCAAAAACTCTTCTTTTTAAAACCATCAGTTCTCATGAGACTTATTCACTATCACAAGAACAGCATAGGAAAGATCTGCCCCCATGATTCAATTACCTCCCACCAGGTCCCTCCCACAACACATGGGAATTCAAGATGAGATTTGGGTGGGGACACAGCCAAACCATATCAGATCCTGTTGGCTATAGTTTCAAAATACAATCAGGGTTGATTATGGACTTAGTATTGAATAAGATGAAAATGTACCGAAATGGAACAATGAAGATAATTGACCAGGGAAAGCAGGTTACAAGCCAAGAGAGGATACAATGTTACTTCAGAAGCTATAAAAGTGATGTTTTTATTTTTTGAATGTTATTTGCCTATATTTTCAAATTATTTACACTGCATATGCACTGCTTCTGTAATAATAAAAGGATATTAAAATAATAAAATCAAGTCTATAAATCACACAAGCACATGCACCCCAGCCTCTTCTCTACACCTCAGTGACTACCAACCAGATCTAAACTATCATCAACTCTCATCTGAATTATTGCAAGAAGCCATTGCAATAATTCAGGTGAAAGCTGATACGAAGCCTTCCTGTTTCTAACCTCACCCTCATATAGTCTTTTCCCAACATTGCATCTAAAGTAAGTTTTCAAATTGCAATTCTGATCACTGTTCTCTGCTTCAAATCCTCCAGTGGATTTTCATCTCACTCAGTAAATTCCAAAGCCTTCACCATGGCCTTCATGACCCTATGAAATTTGACCCTCTGCAACCTCTCTGTCCTCATCTGCTACCATTGTCTCCTGTTAATCCTGCCTCAGCCACACTGACCTCCTTGTTCTTCTCAAATGGACCAGATGTGCTCCTATCTCTAGACCATTACAGTTTCTGTTCTCTCTACTTAAAATTATGTCCCCTGATACTCTAATGCAAGTCCTCTTACTTCCTTCAGGATGCTGCTCAAATTTCATTTTATCAGTGAGGCTTTCCCTGAACACTGTATGTAAATATTGCTCCCATCATTTTTTTTCAATGCACTTAACAGTGCCTGAATATTATATATTTATTTCTTTATTGTCTATCTTCTCTGACTATAAGTTAAGCTCATTAAGAACACAAACTTTGGAGGTATTGTTCAATATTGTGTCCCCAGAACTTTGAACAGTGCCTGGCACATGGCAGATGTTCAAATAAATGTATGTTGAATGAATTAGTAAATGATAAATGTAGGGAGACAAAAGCAGGTCTCCCATTTATATCCAAACTCTAGGACTTTAGGAAAGACCGATTATATGGAATCGTGTCACACAGCATCCATGGGCAAGAGTGGAGGCAGACATACCAGTTAAGATGCTATTGCAGTCATACAGATAAAAGAAGACAGTTATTTAGACCAGTGTGGTTGTGACAGAAATAGAAAGAAATGGAAGGATGTTGGGTATAATTAAAGATAAGCATATAAGACTGGCTGTTAATTGAGTATGGGAAGAATGAGGAGAGAGGATGTAAAGAACATTTCTTTCTGTTTGTTTGTTTTGTTTTGTTTTTGTTTTTTTATTATACTTTAAGTTCTAGGGTACATGTGCACAACGTGCAGGTTTGTTACATATGTATACACATGCCATGTTGGTGTGCTGCACCCATTAACTCATCATTTACATTAGGTATATCTCCTAATGCTATCTATCCCTCCCTCTTCCCCCCACCCCATGACAGGCCCCGGTGTGTGATGTTCCCCTTCCTGTGTCCAAGTGTTCTCATTGTTCAATTCCCACCTATGAGTGAGAACATACAGTGTTTGCTTTTTCTCCTTGCGATAGTTTGCTGAGAATGATGGTTTCCAGATTCATTCACGTCCCTACAAAGGACATGAACTCAACCTTTTTTATGGCTGCATAGTATTCCATGGTGTATATGTGCCACATTTTCTTAATCCAGTCTATCATTGATGGACATTTGGGGTGGTTCCAAATCTTTGCCATTGTGAATAGTGCCACAATACATATATGTGTGCATGTGTCTTTATAGCAGCATGATTTATAATCCTTTGGGTATATACCCAGTAATGGGATGGCTAGGTCAAATGGTATTTCTAGTTCTAGATCCTTGAGGAATCGCCACACTGT
Source organism: Hylobates moloch (assembly GCF_009828535.3). Classification (NCBI taxonomy): domain Eukaryota; kingdom Metazoa; phylum Chordata; class Mammalia; order Primates; family Hylobatidae; genus Hylobates; species Hylobates moloch. The sequence continues at coordinate 133,376,808 of NW_026652282.1, forward strand.
CTTCCACAATGCTTGAACTAGTTTACAGTCCTACCAACAGTGTAAAAGTGTTCCTATTTCTCCACATCCTCTCCAGCACCTGTTGTTTCCTGACTTTTTAATGATTGCCATTCTAACTGGTGTGAGATGGTATCTCATTGTAGTTTTGATTTGCATTTCTCTGATGGCCAGTGATGATGAGCATTTTTTCATGTGTCTGTTGGCTGCATAAATGTCTTCTTTTGAGAAGTGTCTGTTCATGTCCTTCGCCCACTTTTTGATGGGGTTGTTTGATTGAAGAATGAAGGTGAAAGAAATACATTTTCAGACAAGCATAAACAGAGAAACTTCACCACTAGCAAAAGTCCACTAAAATATTCTAATGTTATACTTGAGACAATAAAAAAGTGATACAGAATGTAAGGCATGAGAGACAAGATGGGATAAAGAGCAAACAAAGTTAAATATGTGGATAAATATAAATATCATAAAACATGGTCAAATGTTTTATGAGTGTTAAGATATATAGAATTGCTTTATTCACAGTCGGTTTGCTGTCATAACACAAGTATCATGAAAATCACTGCTAAATCTAAGCCAAAATTGGGAAAGGAAAACGTTCGTGTCACTGTCATCAACATTGGGCATGTAGACTCAGGAAAGTTCAACACTACTGGCCATCTGATCTAGAAATGTGACGTGATCAACAAAGGAACCATTGAAAAATTTGAGAAAGAGGCTGCTGAGATGGGAAAGGGCTCATTTGAGTATGCTTGGGTCTTGGATAACTATAAACTGAACATGAATGGAATATCACCATTGATATCTCCTAAAGAAACCTGAGGCCAAAAAGTATCCTGTGACCATCATTGATGCCCCAGCACACAGGGGTTTTTTAAAAAAAAAAAAAAAAAAAAAAAAACATGATTAGAGTGATATCACCAAAATGGTGGATAGAAGCAATCTGGCTTCACTCTCCTCCAGAAAAACCAAAACAGAGGCTGTGAGGATCTGAGTGGCCACATAGAAGAGAAAAACTGCAAGCAGAAGATAACAAAAATGGGCCTCTTTAACTGCAGCATCCCCTTCCCAAGCTGCCAGGCACGATGCTGAAAAGTTCCCCCAGACTGACAGTATGCACATCAGAAAAAGTGACATCTAGGTGAAGAGCCAGCTTTCCCACCATCTTGGGTTCCTTTGCAGAAAAATCATTCCTGCCTCAATCCGTGGGAAGCAGCCTGATTGCCTCTAGGATAAAAAAAATCCTGAGGGCATCTAGAGACAAAGGATGGAGGTGGGGCTAGCAACCCCAGCATGCAAAACACATTGGCTGCTCTTCATCTAAGCCAAAGAAGACACCAAATGACAGAGACTGTTCAGCTGTAAGAGGCACACTCCATGGTTCCTCTGGACACAAAATCCTAACCAGATCTCCCACCCAACCAGGATATCCAGTTTGGGATCTCCCCCCAAATCGGGAATGGGCAGTAATCCAAGCCTTTGCAGGAGCTGCAGCAAATCTGGGCTTACAGCACCATCTAGTGCCAAAAAAGAGGCAGTACTCTCAGAGTAAGGGAGCTCTAATTCCTACATAACCTTTAGACAGGCACACTCCTGAAAAACCAAACTAAACCAGACATAAAGACTGGAATAAATAACTTAGTATTCATACAAAGACACAGATATATGTGCATAAAAAACAAGAGCAAATAGGGAGCTATGACCTCTCCAAATGGAAACAGCATGGAGCCAGTGACCAACCCTAATGAGATGGCAAATTGTAGCTCTCAGATCAATAATTCAAAATAAAAATTCTGAGGAAACTCAAAGAACACAAAAAAGCAACTGAGAAATTATGAGATAAATTTAACAGAGAAATCAAAATAATAATTTAAAAAACCAGAAATGCTGGAGCTGAGAAATACAACAGCTGAAGGGAAAAAAAAATGCACTGGAAAGTCTAAACAGCAGAACTGATCAAGCAAAACAAACAATCAATGAGCTCAAAGACAGCCTATTTGAAAATACACAGTCAAAGGACAAAAAATAATTAAAAGGAATGAAGAACACTTGCAAGATCTAGAGGACTGCCTCAGTAGAACAAATCTAAGAGTCATGGACCTTCAAGAGAGAAAGAGCAATGAATAAAAAGCTCAAAGAAATAATAACAGAAAATATTTCCAAACCTACAGAAAGATGTAAGTATCCAGGTATAGGAAGGCTGAAGATCACCAAACAGATTCAACCCAAATAAGACTACCCCAAGGCATATGATAATTAAACCCTCAAAGGTCAAAGACAAAGAGAGGATCCTAAAAAGAGCAAGAAAAAAGAAGCAAATAACATATAAAGGAGCTCCAATTCATCCGGGAACATACTCTGGACCAAATGAACGTACCTGATGTTTTACAGAACATTTTATGCAACTACTGCAGAATATACATTCTTCTTATCAGCACATGGAACATTCTCCAGGATAGACTACATGTTAGGCCAGAAAACAAGTTTCAACATTTAAAAAAATAAAATTATATTAAGTATCTTTTCTGACTACAGTGCAATAAAACTAGAAATCAATAACAAGAGGAACTTTTGAAACTATACAAATACATGGAAATTAAACAACATGCTCCTGAATAACCAATAAGTCAATGAAGAAATTAAGAAGGAAATGTATTGAAACAAATGAAAATGGAAACAACATACCAAAATGAATGGGATACAACAAAAGCAGTACTGAGAAGTTTATAGCTATAAATGCCTACATCAAAAAAGAAGAAAGACTCAAATAAACCTGGTAATGATGTAACTCAAGGGCATAGAAAAACAAGAGCACACCAAACCCAAAATTAGTAGAAGGAAAATAATAATAATCATCATAGAAATAAATAATATTGAGAAAAAACAATATGAAAGACCAATGAAATTTTTAAAATGGCTTTTTGAAAGATAGATAAAATTTAAAATCTTTAGCTAGACTAAGGAAAGAAAATGAGAGAAGACCCAAATAATTGAAATCAGAAATGAAAAGAGTCATTAAAACTGATAACACAAAAATACAAAGTTTCACTAAAAATTATTATGATCAACTATATGCCAACAAATTGGAAAAACTAGAAGAAATGGATAAATTTCTGGACACATACAACTTACCAAGATTAAACTATGAAGAAATAGAAAACTTGAGCAGACCAATAACAAGTAATGAGATTGAAGCAGTAATAAAAAGTCTGGCATTAAATAAAAGTCCAGGACCTGATGACTTCGCTGCTGAAGAAAAACTTACACCAGTTGTACTGAAACTATTTAATATAGCAAAAAATTGAAGAGAAAAGAATGCTTCCAAACTCATTCTACAAGACCAGCATTATCCCAATACCCAAACCAGACAAGGACACAACAATAACAAAAAGACAACTACAGGCCAACTTTGCTGATGAATATAGATGCAAAAGTCCTCAACAAAGTACTAGCAAACTAAATTCAACAACACATTAAAATGAGTATTTGTCATGCTCAAGGGGGATTCATCCTAGGAACACAAAGATAGTTCAACATATGGAAATCAATAAATGTGATACACCACATTAACAGAGGGAAAGACAAAAACCGTATATTTATTTCAATAAATGTCAAGAAAGCATTGAATAAAATTCAACATCCCTTCGTGATAAAAACTCTCAACAAATTTGGTTTAAAGGAGCATACCTCAAAACAGTAAATGTTATATACGACAAGCCCACAGCTAACATTATACCGAATGGGAAAAAATTGAAAGCCTTTCCTCTTGAGATCTGGAACAAGACAAGCATGCCCACTTTCATCAGTTCTATGAAGTGTAGTCCTGGAAGTCCAAGATGGAGCAATTAAGCAAAGGGCCTTCAATTAGAAAAAAAGAAATCAAATTCCCCTTCTTTGTAGATGATATAATGTTATATTTAGAAAAACCTAAACACTCCACCAAAAAACTGTTAGAACTGATCAACAAATTCAGTAGAGTTGCAAGATACAAAACCAACATACAAAAATCAGTAGCATTTCTATATGCCAAGAGCTAACAATCTGAGAGAGAAATCATAAAAGCATTTTCATTTACAATAGCTATAATAAAAATAAATATCTAGGAACAAATTTAACCAAAGAGGTGAAAGATCTCTATACTGACAACTGTAAAATACTGATGAAAGGAATTGAAGAAGACACACAAAAAATGAAAAGGTATCCATCCCATGTTCACAGAATGGAAGAATTCATATTGTTAAAATATCAATACTACTAGATTTAATGTATTACCTATCAAAATACCAATAACATTTTTCACAGAAATAGAAAAAGCAGTCTTAAAATTTGTACAGAACCACAAAAGACCCAGATATGGTTTGGCTGTGTCGCCATCCAAATCTCATCTTGAATTGTATCCCATAATCCCCACATGTCGTGGGAGGGACCCAGTGGGAAGTGATTGGGTCATGGGGGCAGTTTCCCCCATGCTGTTCTCGTGATAGTGAGTGTGTTCTCATGAAATCTGACGGTTTTCTAAGTGTTTGGCATTTCCCCTGCTGGCACTTATTCCCGCTGCCACCTTGTGAAGAAGATGCCTTGCTTCCCCTACGCCTTCCACCATGACTGTAAGTTTCTTGAGGCCTCTCCAGCAATGCGGAACTGTGAGTCAATTAAACCTCTTTCCTTTATAGATTACCCAGTCTCCGGCAGTTCTTTATAGCAGCATGAGAACAGACTAATACAGTAAATTGGTACCGAGGTAGGGGGGGCGCTGCTATAAGGATACCTGAAAATGTAGAAGCAACTTTGGAACTGGGTGACAGGCAGAGGATGGAACAGTTTGGAGGGCTCAGAAGAAGACAGGAAAATCTGGGAAAGTTTGGAACTTCCTAGAGAATCATTGAATAGCTTTCACCAAAATGCTGATAGTGATATGGACAATGAAGTTCAGACTGAGGTGATATCAGATGGAGACGAGGAACTTGTTAGGAATAGGAATAAAGGTGGCTCTTGCTATGCTTTAGCAAAGAGATTGGCAGCATTTTGCCCCTGCCCTAGAAATCTGTGGAACTTTGAACTTGAGAGAGATGGTTTGGGGTATCTTGCAGAAGAAATTTCTAAGCAACAAAGCATTCCACAGTGATGGAGCATAAAAGTTTGAAAAATTTGCAGCCTGATGATGCAGTAGAAAAGACAAACCCATTTTCTGGGGAGAAATTCAATCCAGCTACAGAAATTTATATAAGTAACAAGAAGCCAAATGTTAGTCACCAAGATAATGGGGAAAATGTGTCCAGGGCATGTTAGAGACCTTCGCAGCAGCCCCTCCCATTGCAGGCCTGGAGGCCTAGGAGGGAAAAATGCTTTCGTGGCCTGGGTCCAGGGCCCCCCTGCAGTGTTCAGCCTGGGACTTGGTGCCCTGTGTCCCAACCACTCCAACTAAAAGAGGCCAAAGTACAGCTTGGGCTATAGCTTCAGAGGGTGCAAGCCCCCAGCCTTTGTTCTGTGGGTACACAGAAGACAAAAATTGAGGTTTGGGAACGTCCGCCTAGATTTCAGAGGATGTATGGAAATGCCTGGATGTCCAGGCGGAGGTGTGCTGCAGAGGCAGAGCCCTCATGGAGAACCTCTGCTAGGGCAGTGAGGAAAAGAAATGTGGGGCAGGAGCCCCAACACAGTCACCACTGGGGCACTGCCTAGTGGAGCTGTGAGAAGGGGGCCACTGGCCTCCATATCCCAAAATGCTGGATCCACTGACAGCTTGCACCGTGCACCTGGAAAAGCCACAGGCACTCAATGCCAGCCCATGAAAATAGCCAGGAGCAGGGCTGTACCCTGCAAAGCTATGGGGGTGAGCTGCCCAAGGCTGTGGGAGCCTGCCTTTTGAATCAGGGTGACCTAAATGTGAGACACAGAACCAAAGGAGAACATTTGGAACTTTCAGTTTTAATGACTGCCCTATTGGATTTCAGACTTGCATGGGGCCTGTAGCCCCTTTGTTTTGGCCAATTTCTCCCATTTGGAATGAGTGTATTTACCCAATGCCTGTACCCCTATTGTATCTAGGAAGGAACTAACTTGCTTTTGATTTTACAGGCTCATAAACGGAAGGGATTTTCCTTGTCTCAGATGAGACTTTGGACTTGGACTTTTGGGTTAAGGCTGGAATGAGCTAACACTTTGGGGGACTGTTGGAAAGGCATGATTCTGTTTTTAAATGTGAGGACATGAGATTTGGGTGGAAACATATGGTTTGGCTCTGTGTCCCCACCCAAATCTCATCTTGAATTGTAGTATATTGTTTGTAAAAAATTCCTGCCTATCCAGAGATTTTTTTTTAAACACCTATACTTTCTTCAATTTTCTCTTACAATTTAATTTTTTTACATTTAACTTTTTAATACTTCCTGTAGACTAAAAGTTATTTTGGTGCATTGTGTGAACCAAAAATCAAAGTAGTTTTATTTTTTTCTGAATATATCTATTCATTGTTTCAATTAATTGATTGTTTATATTAAGGATATAGGAGGATCTGAAATTATGGAATTGTGGGCAATTTTTGCCTTACATTTCATGTAAGGCAAAATAATCCCCATGTGTCATGGGAGGGACCCAGTAGGAAGTGATTGGATCATGGGGGCAGGTTCCCCCATGCTGTTCTCATGATAGTGAGTAAGTTTTCATGAGATCTGATGGTTTTATAAGCATCTGGCATTTCCCCTTCTGGCACCTGTCCCTCCTGCCGCCTTGTGAAAAAGGTGCCTTGCTTCCCCTTCACCTTCCACCATGATTGTAAGTTTCCCGAGGCCTCTCCAGCCATGTGGAACTGTGAGTCAGTTAAACTTCTTTCCTTTATAAATTATGCAGTCTCAGGCAGTTCTTTATACCAGCAGGAGAACGGACTAATACAGACCCTCAATAGCCAAAGCAGTCCTGAGCAAAAAGAACAAAGCTGGAGGCACGATGCTACTTTATTTCAAACTATACTACAAAGCTGTAGTAACCAAAACAGCATGGTACTGGCATAAAGACAGAAACATATGCCAGTGGAACACAACAGAGAACCCAGAAATGAATCCACACATTTAGAGCCAACTCATTTTTGACAAAGTGCCAAGAATATGCATTGGTGAAAGAATAGTCTCTTCAATAAATGATATTGGGAAAACTGGATATCCACATGCAGAAGAATGAAACTCAACCCCTATCTCTCACTATATACAAAAATCAAATCAAAATGGATTAGAGACTTAAATATAAAACCTGAAAGTATGAAGCTACTGGAAGAAAACATTGGGGAAATGCTCCAGGACGTTGGTCTGGGAAATATTTTATGGCCTGGGAAATATCAAAAGCACAGGCAACTAAAGCAAAAGTAGACAAATGGGATTATATCAAGCTATAAAGCTTCCGCACAACAAAGGAATCAATTAACAAAGTGAAGGGACAACCTATAGGATAGGATGAAATATTTGCAAACTATACAACTGAGAGGATATTAATAACCAGAATATATAAGGAACTCAAGTCAATGTATTTTTAAATTGTGTGTTTCAAAATAGCTAGAAGAGAAGACTGGGAATGTTCACAACACAAATAAATGACAAATGGTTGAAGTGATTGATATTCCAATTACCATTATTTGATTATTACACATTGTATTAATGTATCAAAATATCACATGTATCCCCAAAACATGTACAATTATCGTGTATCAATTTAAAAATACATCATGATAGGCACCTCTCACGTTGACTGTACTGTCCTGATTATTGCTGGTGGTGTTAACAAATTTGAAGCTAGTATCTTTAAGAATGGGCAGATCCATGAGCATGCCCTTCTGGTTTACACACTGGAAGTGAAACAACTAATTGTTGGTGTTAAAAAATGGATTTCACTGAACTATGCCATCGCCAACAGAGCTATGTGGAAATCAATAGGGAAGTCAGCCTCACATTAAGAATATTGGCTACAACCCCAACACAGTAGTATTTATGCCAATTTCTGGTTGGAATGCTGACAACTTGCTAACATGCCTTGGTTAAAGGGTGGAAAGTCACCTGTAGAGATGGCAATACCAGTGGAACACACCACTTGAAGCTCTGGATTATATAATGCCACCAGCTCATCCAACTGACAAGGCTTGTGCCTACCTCTCCAAGAAGTCTACAAAATTGGTAGTATTGGTATTGTCTTTGTGGGCCTAGCAGTGACTGGTGCTCTCAAACCCAGCATGATTGGTCGGCTTTGCTCCAGTTAACATTACAACTGAAATAAAGTCTGTTGAATTGCACCATGAAGCTTTAAGTGAAGCTCTTCTTGGGGACAGTGTGGGCTTCAGTGTCAAGAATGTGTCTGTCAAAGATGTTTATCATGGCAATATGGCTTGTGACAGCGAAAATGACTCGCTGACGGAAGCAGCTGGCTTCACTGCTCAAGTGATTATCCTGAACCATCCAGGCCAAATCAGTGCTGGCTCTCCACCTCTGTTGGATTGTCACACAGCTCACATTGCTTGCAGGTTTGCTGAGCTGAAGGTGGTTGATTTCCTTCTGATTAGAAGCTAGAAGATGACCCCCATCGTGATTTTTATTGCTATGGTTTCTTTCTAATTTAGTCTTGAGGTCTCTCCCTTGAGAATGGTCATAAGCCAAGATAGCCACTTTCTAGGAGAGTCCTGACCAGGGGGAAAGTTTTTAAGTGTGTCAGCTTGGTGAGACACAATGAAGAAGTAAAAACAAAATAAATAGTAGAATAGAATACTAACAAGTACCTAGAAATAAGTCTAGCTAAAAATTTGCAAAATGTCGATGAAAAAAAAACTATGGAAATTTACTGAGAAACTTTAAAGAGTACCTAAATAACTTTGAAGATATACCACGTACATGAATTGGAAAACATGGTATTTGAAAATGTTGGTTATTCCCAAACTGATTTATAGATTCAGTGCAACCTCAATGAAAATCCCAAGACTTTCCTTTTGTAGAGCTCAACAAGCTGATTCTAAAATTAATATGAAAATATAAAGGTTTACGAATAGCCAAATCCTTCTTGAAGAGAAAGAATAAGATGAGAGTAATTGTTGTATAATATATTGAGACTTATTTTAAAACTATAATAATTAAAACAATGTAGCAGTTGGTATAGGGATAATCAAACAGGTAAATGAAATAGAATAGAAAATCCAAAACTAGTCTAACACATATAGACACTTGATTTATGACAAAGGTGTCACAGAAGTAGTTTCAATAAAAGATGCTGGAAAATGTTGGTATCTATATAGATAAAACATTACATTGGATTCCTAACTCACACCATACACAAAAATCCATTCACGTTGCATTACTAGTCTAAAAGTGAAATATAAAATCATAAACATTTTAGAAAGAAAAAGTAAAAGAATATATTAATAACCACAGGGTATGGAAAGAAAAAGAATTGACATCAAGATACAAAAAGCACTAGCCAATAAGGATTTTTTTTATAAGTTCCACACATTAAAATCACAAACTTATGCTCATCAAAAGATAACATAAAAACAATGAAAAGATTAGCCACAGAATGGTAAATGTTTGCAATACATAACACAAAGGACACACAAAGGAAACTTATATAATAGATTTTAACAGGCTTCTCTGTGTCCTCCTTCTCCAGCAATCAAGGATATATAAAAAAGCATATCAAGGATATATAGGGCACTCTTTTGATTCAACAAGAAAACAGCAGATTATCCAAGAGAAAACTTGGCAGAAAAAAACTTGGATAGGTGCTCCACAAAAGAGGACATCCCAATGACTGCTACTCATAAGAAAAGATGCTCAACCTCATAGAACATCTAAAAATGTAAAAACACAGTCAATACCAGGTATTTGTAATACTTTGGAGCAAATGGAACTCTCATACATTGCTAACGAAAATGGAAAATGGTCCAGCTGCTTTGGAAAACAGTGTGGCAATACCTAACAAAGCCAAACACATGCATACCTAGTAATTCCACCCTTATATATGTGCCCGACAATGCACATATATGTTCACCAAAAGATATGCACCAGAAGGTTATAGCAGGCCCATTTGAAAGTGCCAAAGATTATAACGACTCAAATATCCGTGATTAGGGTATATTCATATACAACAGTAGGAATGAACAAACTATAGCTACATATGATAATATAGATGAATCTCACAACCAGAATGCTAAGTGAAAGAAGAAACAAAAGAAAATATGTAGTATGTTTTATTTACACACTTCAAAACAGGCAAAACTAAACTATATTTTTAAAGGATGTATACATAGCTGGTAAAATTATGAAGTAAAGCAAATAAATGATTATCATAAAGATCAGAATAGTGGTTACCTTCAGTGGAAACGGAGAAAGTATGATTGAAAAGGGACATCCAGTGAGTCTTGTGGGTTGTTGGCAATGTTACTGATCTGGCTGGTGATTGCATTTATGTACCAAAGGCATTTGTGTTTTATGCACATTATTGTATATGTTTTAGTTCACAATTTTTTTAGTTCACAATTTTAATAGGGCTTTAAAAAGTAAAAAGAAAAGAAATCCAAGGGCTTGACCATGGGACTCTCTTATATTTGGAGTATGTTCATAAACTCTACATTCATTCAACATTCGACAAATATTTTTTGAGCACCTACTTTGTGCCAAGCACTGTTACAGGTGCTGGGAATACAACAGGGGACAAAATAGACAAAACCCCAGCTTTCATGGAACTTACATACTAATAAAGCTTGGCAAGAGTATTTCAAGGAAGATGAAGTGGTTAACTATGCAAAATGCTTCTCAGGCACCTAGGAAAATGAGGATGTGAGGCATTTCTACCCACTTGGTACATAAAATTATTGCTTTTCCTCTGCTTTTTTTTCTCCAGGGCTCAGAGTGGCAGTGTCCCTCAGTTCAAGAAAGTTGTTTTCCAGGAATTTACTGATGGCTCCTTTACTCAGCCCTTATACCGTGGAGAACTAAATGAACATTTGGGACTCCTGGGGCCATATATAAGAGCAGAAGTTGAAGATAATATCATGGTGAGTTAAGGACAACGGAATTACAAGAAAATATATTTTATATATATATTTTTTTTGCTGACTATAATGTATTCCCACTTTTGGAAATTTTTAAAGTATAGAAAAGTAATTCCATAATTATTTTTCCTATGCATTTTTCTCCTTACGTATTCAAATTATACCATACAGAATTCTGATTCTTGTTTTTTTACTAAATATCATGTCATAAACATTTCTTACATCATTAAAAACACTTCCTATGTATGTTTTTAAAATACTGCGTAATAGTCTATTATATGAATTTATGGAACCATAGTTTATGTAACCATTTGTTTTGAACAATCTTTTAGACAGTTTCTTTTTTCACTATATAAATAACGCTGTAATCACAACAGTTTTTCTAAGATGAAATTCCAGAAGTGCAATGTATTTGAGCATCTTAAGAGTTTTTCTTATTAATTATTTGGTAATGTCCTTTGCACATTTGTCTTTCATGGAGGAAGTGCTTCTCTTATTAATTATGTTACCTTATATATTAGATAGTAAACCACTGAACATTTTAATGAGAAGTACTTTTTCAAGTTTTTGTTTTCTCTTAATTTTATAAATGATGGTTTTTGAAATAAAACAGGTTTTAATTTTTAGGTAGTAACCCATCAATCTTTACTTTTTGACACTTTCATTGCTTTTATGTTTATAAAAATTCCTGCCTATCCAGAGATTTTTTAAAAAACACCTATACTTTCTTCAGTTTTTCTCTTACAGTTTAATTCTTTACATTTAACTTTTTAATACTTCCTGTAGACTAAAAGTTATTTTGGTGCATTGTGTGAACTAAAGATCAAAGTAGTTTTATTTTTTTCTGAAAATATCTATTCATTGTTTCAATTAATTGATTGTTTATATTAAGGATGTAGAAGGATCTAAAATTATGGAATTGTGGGCAATTTTTGCCTTACATTTTATTTTACTTTCCATATATTCTATGATAAATATGTATAATTTTTAATCTGGAAAGTAAGCCTTTTTTAAAAGATAATATGCATTCATTCTAGAATTTGTCATGAAGAACCTTAACTTACAAATCAACTCCTGGCGTTATGGTCTCTTATAACCCCTGCAGTAACATTTTCCCTTTTACTCTGGAATTGCTTTTAAGTGTTTAGGAATTTTCTCCTTTGCAACTTTGAGTTCATGCCTTAAATTTAGAATCCTCCTCAGGATTAGGTTTGGGTTATAACAGCATCCATCTTCTGTACCACTTCTTCCAGGGTATTAAAATCTTTGATAAAGACCAAAAGACAGGTATTTCTTTTAGGGATGTAAACCCTAAGGACCTTAAGACCCTAGAAGATTATTCTCGCTTTTTTTGTCGTTATTGTTCTACAGGTAACTTTCAAAAATCAGGCCTCTCGTCCCTATTCCTTCTATTCTAGCCTTATTTCTTATGAGGAAGATCAGAGGCAAGGAGCAGAACTTAGAAAAAACTTTGTCAAGCCTAATGAAACCAAAACTTACTTTTGGAAAGTGCAACATCATATGGCGCCCACTAAAGATGAGTTTGACTGCAAAGCCTGGGCTTATTTCTCTGACGTTGACCTGGTAAGCAGGTGTCTATTGTGCTGACCACTTTTTGGTTTAAAAGAAATGGTCTTTGTGTGCTAAGAATTTTGGTATTTATCCTACGTGCAATGAGAAGCTTTAAATAGGAGAGTTGATCATTATATTTGTGTTTTAGAAATGTCATTATGGAATCTACTGAAGAGGATGGATTATATTTTTGGAAGATGGGAGGCAGGTTGGAGTGGCATAAAAATTGATGAGAAATCCACTCTGGTTCATAGGTGAGAGAGCTTATACTCATAGGCTTGATGTCTTCCCTCCCTAGGAAAAAGATGTGCACTCAGGCCTGATTGGACCCCTTCTGGTCTGCCACACTAACACACTGAACCCTGCTCATGGGAGACAAGTGACAGTACAGGAATTTGCTCTGTTTTTCACTATCTTTGATGAGACCAAAAGCTGGTACTTCACTGAAAACATGGAAAGAAACTGCAGGGCTCCCTGCAATATCCAGATGGAAGATCCCACTTTTAAAGAGAATTATCGCTTCCATGGTAATATATTCCACATCCAAACATTATCACTGTGAAATGCAGATTGCACTTTGACAAATGAGACTTGATCCAGGGACTTGAACATTGTATTTATTTAGAGTATATCTGTGGGAGTTGAATCCTCATAGATGTCAGTTTTTTTGGTGGAGTGGAGAGAAAGAAACTTATATAATACATTTTAACAGGCTTCTCTGTGTCCTTCTCCAGCAATCAATGGCTACATAATGGATACACTACCTGGCTTAGTAATGGCTCAGGATCAAAGGATTCGATGGTATCTGCTCAGCATGGGCAGCAATGAAAACATCCATTCTATTCATTTCAGTGGACATGTGTTCACTGCACGAAAAAAAGAGGAGTATAAAATGGCAGTGTACAATCTCTATCCAGGTATGAGCTTGTTTGTGCTCTTTCTTCTACCTACTCTATTTGTTGAGTACTTACTTTAAGTGGTCTAGGCACTGGGAACACAATCAGTGAACAAAGCAGACAAGCTCCATGCTCTCAAGTAATACTTTTTCAAATGCTTTTTAAACCATTTGTTCAAAGCAAATGAACAAGATAATTTCAGATATAGAAAAATTGCTAAAAAGGAAATAGAACAGAATAAATGGATAATTAATGTCACAGTACTTTCCTAGGGTAAAGGAATTTATTCCTTTATCATTTACCATCTCAAATCCCATAGGGCACCAGTAGTCATCCAAAGAGTGATTTGTTTATGTATGTAACCAGTATATTGATTAAGCACTACTCATAATGTTGATCACAACACAATTTTATTTTGGTTCTCCACTGTCCCTTTAAAATAGGTTTGGCCAGGTGCGGTGGCTCACACTTGTAATCCCAGCGCTTTGGGAGGCCAAGGTTGGAGGATTGCTTGAGGCCAGGAGTTCAAGACCAGCCTGGGTGACAAAGCGAGACCCCCGTCTCTACAAAAAATAATTAGCCAGACATGTGGTATATACCTGTAGTCCCAGCTACTTCACCTACTTGGGTGGCTGAGGTGGAAGGATTGCTTGAGTCCAGGAGGTTAACACTGCAGTGAGCTATGAAAGTGCCACTGCACTCAAGCCTGGACAACAGAGCAAGACTCTGTCTCTAAAAAAAAAAGAAAAAATCCAGTTTAATAGTGGGGGTAAACTTTCCTTATTTCTTCGTAAAAATTCTGATAAGCCCTGTCACTTTTCTGCTCACCCTTAAGTAATAAACAGGACTAAAGTCACTTTATATCGCAAATACAGTTCAAATCAGAAATTACAGTGTCCATCCCAAGATATTAGGCTGGAAGTCTGCATTGGAAAAGGGAGACATGGTTGAGTCCTCTGTTTCTGTACCCTGTGATGATCGTGCTTCCCCACAACCCCTTTATAGCTGCTGTTTTGAACTCCAACATGGATAGGTTAAAGGTAAGGGGATAAGATAGTTCTTACCTATTTAGAGCTGGCACCATTGTTGTAACACTGTTTGTGCCTGGCAGTACTTAAAGTTGACTCTTTCTCCTGCAGGGCACTTTCAGGGAACTCTTTAGAGACTCCCTTACGTGACTGTCATGAAATCCCCTTGACATGGTTTCTTCCACCTTTATTCTGGGTGGTCACTTGTGACTCATTTCTCAGCCCTCAGTGTTCACCTGCAGCTTCTTGTTGCTGGGGTAACTTTACCCTTGTAGGCAGCCCTAGTGGACTGGATCCAGAGGGAACTCATCCTGACTTATCTGTTTCACAGAGTCCACATCCGGCCAATGGGAAACACGCCTTTTGCTCAGAAAGACCCTGGGAATGTAGGTCAATCATAATGCAGTAGCATTCTCCTGTCCCCACCATCAAAGAATTCAGTCACCCTGTTTCTCATCTCCTGGGAGGAGGGGAGTGGTCAGAACTCAATCTCCACGACCCCCAACTATAAGGGTCACATACTAAGCACTTTGCGTTTGAGGGGTCCAAAAGCAGTGGAACTACCAAATTTGGTAGGTCTACTCTGATATTTCACATAAACCAATGTATCTCATGCTCATTTTTTAGTGAAAAGAAGTAATTTCTGTTCCTTTTGGTTTTTATAAGGTGTTTTTGAGACAGTGGAAATGTTACCATCCAAAGCTGGAATTTGGCGGGTGGAATGCCTTATTGGCGAGCACCTGCATGCTGGGATGAGCACACTTTTTCTGGTGTACAGCAACAGTGAGTAGCAATGTGGGCAGAGGTTCCCTACCCACTCAGCGTACTTCTTTACAGCTTTCCTCCTTTCTGGAATGGTTGCTTGTGTCAGGAAATAAATACAAGCTTACATCATTATCAAATTTAAAACGAATATTGCCGGTAGAAATCATCAGAGTTCTCAGAGGAAGGCAGATATACTTGAAGCTTTGAACACTTTGTACCTGAAGCTCTAAATAATTGACCAAAAAAAAAAAAAAATCACCTCATTTTCACAACTTGGTAAAGCTCGAAGATCTCTAGTAGCAGATTTTGGAATTTAATGTTGATTTAGTTACCAGATAAGTTAGAAATATTACTTGGAAGAGTTTGGAGATTTAACCCTAAACAAGAGAGTCACTGGTCTATTTATGTATGGACCCCAGTTTCTTCAGCTGTAAAATGTGAATCATTCTAGCACCTGTTAGGATTAATTAAATGAACTAATACAGTAAAACATTTAGTACAGTTCTTGGCACATTTAAACACTAAAAAATATTAGCATTTGTTGACGTTCTCCCATTGTCATTGACTTACACTTGAGAAGCTGAATTTTGTGCACTTCTAGTTACTGTGTTCCACCTGTTTCATTTCAGAGTGTCAGACTCCCCTGGGAATGGCTTCTGGACGCATTAGAGATTTTCAGATTACAGCTTCAGGACAATATGGTAAATACTATTATTTTTGCTCCAAGAACCTGGGCTGATTATATCTTTTTTTAATAACCTGTTGGAGAATCTCAGATAACGAATCCATCTCCATGCTTCTATTAGTTCTATTCCATAAGTGCCTCTCAAATACATCTCCTCCTCTCCATTTCCCACTGTGGCCATCTTAACTCAGGTCACCATCATTTCTTACCTGGGCAATGACACTGCCTCCTTAAATATCCTCCCTACCTTCAGTATTTCTTCCTTGAGTCAATTCTTTTCACTGTAGCAGGAAGCTATACTTTCCTATGAGCAGTAATGGTAAAGTTTGACTAGGGTCTATAGAGAATTCTCAAAAATTGTTTTAGAGCACTACTGCCCACAGGCTAAATGCAGCACACTGCCTGTTTTAGTATGGCATGTGAGCTATGAACAGATTTTCCATTTTTAAATAACTGACAAAAAGACGAAGACTATTTCATGACATGTGAAATTATAAAATTCAAATTTCAGCATCCATAATAAAGTCTTATTTTGGAACACAGCCACGTCCATTAATTTACTTATCATCTATGGCTACAGCAGCAGTAACATAGTTGCAACAGAGACCATATAATATGCAAAGCCTAAGTGATTTACTATCTGGCCCTTTACAGAAAAAGTTTGCCAACCTATGTTGTTGTGGGGTAAAAAATTTCTCTTGAAAAAGAGGCTTAAGAGTTTTACACCAAAATAGTAACATTTTTCACTAGGTGGACGGGGCACATTTTAAAATTTCTTTTGTTTGTATTTTTACTTATTTTTATTTTTACTTTTCATTTTCTGATTTTTCTACAATGAACATACATTGTATAGTAAATAATAGGCGGGGCACGTTGGCTCACGCCTCCCAGCACTTTGCAAGGCTGAGGCAAGCAGATCACCTGAGGTCAGGAGTTCAAGACCAGCCTGGCCAACACGGTGAAACTCCGTCTCTACTAAAAATACAAAAATTAGTCGGGCATAGTGGTGCATGATTGTAGTCCCAGCTACCCAGGAGACTGAGGCAGGAGAATTGCTTGAACTCAGGAGGTGGAGGTTGCAGTGGGCCAAGATCACGCCATTGCACTCCAGCCTGGGTGACAGAGCAAGACTCCATCTCAAAAAAAGAAAAGAAAAGAAAAAATAATATTATTATTTGGTAGTGTTGGTAACAAATTGCAGTATCAGCTAATTAGAGGTGCTAACAATTAACAAAATTATAAATTTTAGAAAATAAAGTGGACAACAAGGATAAGCAATATCCTTAGATAGTAATTGATACTGGTATGCCATAAAGCCTTTATGTTTTTCTCTATTTTCACCACAGCTTAGATTAACCTTTCTCAAGACAATAATTTTATTCTCAAGTGTCTAGGACTAACCCACCTGAATTTAATCTCTGTTTCTTTACTTGGGCAAAGGACAGTGGGCCCCAAAGCTGGCCAGACTTCATTATTCCGGATCAATCAATGCCTGGAGCACCAAGGAGCCCTTTTCTTGGATCAAGGTTAGAAAATGTAATCAGTGATGGGAAATGTATCACATTCGATCAATTGCATTATTTATTCCTCTTGTAAGCTCAAAGGATTCTATGAATATGAGAAAACTAAAGAACAGAATGCCTTATGATTTGTACAAAAGCAGTCATGAACAAAGAGATATGGTGATAGAATTGAGTATACTGATATGTCCTATTTCTGTATTTTAGTCCTTCTACTGGGATTAGAACATCTGAATATTTTCTATAATATTGAACTCGTCATCTCTCAAGACAGTATATGTTATTATTAGATGCTTCCAGCTGCCCACATGTCCTTAAGTACTCCAATCCCCTTTATTTTAACATAAAACAAATGGTTCAAAAATGCAAACCACATGTGTAATTTTACATTTTCTTTTTTTTATTATTATACTTTAGGTTTTAGGGTACATGTGCACAATGTGCAGGTTTATTACATATGTATCCATGTGCCATGTTG
>NW_026652282.1:133419691-133426058 GCF_009828535.3 Hylobates moloch
TAATAATAATAATAATAATAAAATAAAAAATAAAAAAATTTTTAAAAAATCCCATGATACTAAACTCTGATGTGTGATCATATAATAGACTTAACATTGATTCCTGTTTTAGTGTATTCAAGCAGATAAAAAATCCCAGGTATTCTAAGAGTGATATCATTTTCAGTATTTATTATGCTGTATGCCATGGTTTAAATCTAGGCCTTTCGAATTGACATTACTACCATATTTCTCAAACTGTATTCCCTTTCCCTTGAATATGTTATGTAATGTTGTCCAGAACCCAGACATGTCAAGGTGTGAAATCCGATGTTTTGGATACTAACATATGTCTCATTAATTCATACAGTGAGATCATTCATTAATGCCCACATTATAGACTCTCTCTCTCTACACATACACACACACACACGTACGCACTACATTCTTAGATCATTCTGAGACCAGGGTGGAGGATAGGCTGTGCATTCCTAGTACTCTTTCACAGCTGACTCTGTCCTCTGCCAGTGTTTTTCAAACCTGAGTGTGCTTATGAAACACCTAAGGTTCTTATGAAAATTTAGATTCTGATTCAGTAGAACTGACATGGTGCCCAAGGAACTGCATCTCTTTTAAAAAATCTTTAGGTATAATTGACAAATAAAAGTTGCATATATTTAAGAGGTACAACTTGATGTTTTGATATATTTTGTTTTTGATATATGACGTTTGATACATTGTGAAATGGTCACCACAAGCAAGCTAATTAAGACATATCTATCTCTTTGCCTAGCTACCATTTTTGTGGTGAGAACATTTATGACCTACTCTTTTAGCAAATTTCAAGTATACAATATTGTTTACTATACTCACTATATCGTACATTAGATCTCCAGAACTAATTTATCTTGCATAATTGAAATTTTGTACCCTTTGATCAACATCTCCCTGTTTTCCCCACACCACGGTCCCTAGCACCTAACATTCTACTGTTTGCTTTTATGAGTTTGAGCATCTTAGATTCCACATATGAGGTCGTGAAGTATTTTTCTTTCTGTGTCTGGCTTATTACACTTAGCATAATATTTTCCAGGTTCGTCCATGTTATCACAAGTGAGAGAGGATTTTCTTCTATTTTAAGGCTGAATAATATTTTATAATTGTGGGAATATTCCATCAGAGATATATATATCAGATTTTCTTTATCCCTCCATCCATCAATGGAAACACTTAAGTTGTTTCCATATCTTGGCTATTGTGAATACTGTTACAGTGAACATGGGAGTGCAGATATTCAACATACTGATTTTGTATCCTTTAGATATATAACAGAAGTGAGATTGCCAGATCACGTGGTATTCTATTTTTAGTTTTTTTGAGGAACCTCTATGCTGTTTTTCATAATGGCTGTACCAATTTATTTTTGCAGCAACAGTGTACAAAGGTTTCCTTTTCTCCACATTACCACCAACATTTGTCATCTTTTGTCTTTTTGATAATAGCTATTTGCTATGGTTTGAGTGTTTTCCCCAAAAAACATGTGTTGGAAACTTAATTCCCAATGCAACAGTATTGGGAGGTAGGGCCGAATGGGAGGTGTTTAGGTTATGAGGACTCCACCGTCATGAATGGATTAATGCCGATTACAAAAGCACCTAAGGCTGTGAATTTGAACTCTTGCTCTCTCTTGCCCTCTTTTTGCCCTTCTGCCATGTTATGATATAGAAAGAAGGCCTTTGCCAGATGCTGGCCTCTTGATCTTGGACTGCCCAGCCTCCAGAACTGTGAGCCAAATACATTTCTGTTCCCTACAAATTACTCAGTCTGTGATATTCTGTCATAGCAGCATAATAAATTAGAGTCCATAATAAGTTATAGTCCATAATAGACTAAGACACTATTCTAATAGATGTGAGGGAATATCTCATTGTGTTTTAATTTGCATTTCCCTGTGGGTTAGTGATGCTGAGCATCATTTATCTGTTGGCCTTTTATATTTTTTCTTCTTTTGAAAAATTCTGTTTGGGTCCTTTGCCCAATTTTAATTGGATTGTCTCTTACTAATGAGTTGAGTTTCTTACCCATTATCAGATATATAGTTTGCAAATATTTTCATCCATTCCATAGGTTGCCTTTTCACTCTGTTGATTATTTCTTTTGCTGTGCAGAAAGTTTTTAGTTTGATGCAATCCCAGTTGTCTATTTTTGGTTTTGTTGCCTGTGCTTTTGGTGTCATATAAAAAAGTTGTTGCCCAAATCAATATCAGGTAGCTTTTTTCCTGTTTTCTTCTAGGAGTTTTATAGTTTCAGGTCTTATATACAAGTGTTTAATCAATTTTGAGTTGAATTTTATGTATAGTGGGAGAAAAGGGCCCAATTTCTTTCTTCTGCATGTGGATATTCAGTTTTCCCAATATCAGTTATTGAAGAGACTCTCTCTTCCCCGTTGTGTGTTCTTGGCACCCTTGTCAAAAATCTGTTGACTGTAAATGTGTGAATTTATTTCTGGGCTTTTCTATTCTGTTCCCTTGGTTGATGTGTCTATTTTTATGCCAGTACCATACTATTTTGATTACTGGAGACTTGTAGTATATTTTGAAATCAGGAAGTATGATGCCTCTAGCTTTGTTCTTCTTGCTTAAGATTGCTTTGCCAGGCGGCATGTGGTGGCCCACGCCTGTAATCCCAGCACTTTGGGAGGCTGAGGCGGGTGGATCACTTGAGGTCAGAAGTTTAAGAGCAGCCTGGCCAACATGGTGAAACCCCGTCTCTACTGAAAAAATACCAAAATTAGCCGCGATCCACCTACTGGAGGCTGAGGCAGGAGAACACTTAAAACTGGGAGGCAGAGGTTGTATGACTGAGATCCACCACTGCACTCACTCTGTCTCAAAAAAAAAAAAAAAAAAGATTGCTTTGCCTCCTTGTGGTCTTTTGTGATGTCATATTAATTTAAAAAAATTTTTTTTTATTTCTGTGAAGAACACCATTGAGATTTTGATAGGGATCACATCAAATCTATAGATTACTTTGGGTTGTGTGGACATTTTAACAATACTAATTCTTCCAATCTAGGAATATGGAATATCTTTTATTTATCTGTGTCTTCTTTAATTTCCTTCATAAATGTTTTCTATATTTTCATTGTACAAGTCTTTCATTTCTTTGGTTAAGTCTATTCCTAAGTATTTTATTCTTTTGTTGCTATTGTAAATAAGATTATTTCTAATTTCCTTTGGGATAGTTTATAGTGTATATAAAAACACCACTGATTTCTGTATGTTGATTTTGTATCCTGCAACTTTACAGAATTCATGTGTTAGTTCTAACAATTTTTTCTTGAGTCTTTAGATTTTCTACATGTATGATCATGTCATCTGCAAAAAGAGATGATTTTACTATTCTCTTCTATTTGGATGCTTTTTATTTTATTTATTTTTTAAATTATATTTTAAGTTTTGGGTTACATGTGCAGAACATGCAGTTTTGTTACATAGGTATACACGTGCCCTGGTGGTTTGCTGCACCTATCAACCCGTCACCTACATTAGGTATTTCTCCTAATGTTATCCCTCCCCTAGCCCCCCACCCCCCAACAGGCCCCGGCGTGTGATGTTCCCCTTCCTGTTTCCATGTGTTCTCATTGTTCAACTCCCACTTATGAGTGAGAACATACGGTGTTTGGTTTTCTGATCTTGTGATAGTTTGCTGAGAATGATGGTTTCCAGCTTCATCCATGTCCCTGCAAAGGACAGGAACTCATCCTTTTTTATGGCTGTATAGTATTCCATGGTGTATATGTGCTACATTTTCTTAATCCAGTCTATCATTGATGGACATTTGGGTTGGTTCCAAGTCTTCGCTATTGTGAATAGTGCTGCAGTAAACATACGTGTGCATGTGTCTTTATCGTAGAATGATTTATAATCCTTTGGGTATATGCCCAGTAGTGAGATTTGCTGGGCCAAATGGTGTTTCTAGTTCTAGATCCTTGAGGAATCGCCACACTGTCTTCCACAATGGTTGAATTAATTTACACTCCCATCAACAGTGTAAAAGCATTCCTATTTTTCCACAACCTCTCCAGCATCTGTTGTTTCCTGACTTTTTAATGATCACCATTCTAACTGGCGGGAGGTGGTATCTCATTGTGGTTTTGATTTGCATTTCTCTAATGACCAGTGATGATGAGCATTTTTTCAAATGTCTGTTGGCTGCATAATTGTCTTCTTTTGAGAAGTGTGTGTTCATATCCTTTGCCCATTTTTTGGTGGGGTTGTTTTTTTCTTGTAAATTTGTTTAAGTTCTTTGTAGATTCTGGATATTAGCCCTTTGTCAGATGGGTAGATTGCAAAAATTGTCTCCCATTATGTAGGTTGCCTATTCACTCTGATGATAGTTTCTTTTGCTGTGCAGAAGCTCTTTAGTTTAATTAGATCCCCCTTGTCAATTTTGGCTTTTGTTTCCATTGCTTTTGATGTTTTAGACATGAAGTCTTTGCCCATGTCTATCTCCTGAATGGTATTGCCCAGGTTTTCTTCTAGGATTTTTATGGTCCTAGGTCTTATGTTTAAGTCTTTGATCCATCTTGAGTTGATTTTTGTAATAGGTGTAAGGAAGGGGTCCAGTCTCAGTTTTCTGCATATGGCTGGCCAGTTTTCCCAACACCATTTATTAAATAGGGAATCTTCTCCCCATTGCTTATTTGTGTCAGGTTTGTCAAAGATCAGATGGTTGTAGCTGTGTGGTGTTATTTCTGAGGCCTCCGTTCTGTTCCATTGGTCTATATATCTGTTTTGGCCCCAGTAACATGCTGTTTTGGTTACTGTAGCCTTGTAGTATAGTTTGAAGTCAGGTAGCATGATGCCTCCAGCTTTGTCCTTCTTGCCCAGAATTGTCTTGGCTATGCGGGCTTTTTTTTGGTTCCATATGAAGTTTAAAGTAGTGTTTTCCAATTCTGTGAAGAAAGTCAGTGGTAGCTTGATGGAGATGGCATTGAATCTGTAAATTACTTTGGGCAGTATGGCCATTTTCTTTTTTTTTTTTTTTTTTTGAGAGGGAGTCTCGCTCTGTCGCCCAGGCTGGAGTGCAGTGGTGTGATCTTGGCTCACTGCAAGCTCCGCCTCCCGGGTTCACGCCATTCTCCTGTCTCAGCCTCCAGAGTAGCTGGGACTACAGGCACCCGCCACCGTGCCCGGCTAATTTTTTGTATTTTTAGTAGAGACGGGGTTTCACCGTGGTCTCGATCTCCTGACCTCGTGATCCACCTGCCTCGGCCTCCCAAAGTGCTAGGATTACAGGCGTGAGCCACTGCACCCAGCCTGTATGGCCATTTTCATGATATTGATTCTTCCTATCCATGAGCATGGAATGTTTTTCCATTTGTTTGTATCCTCTCTTATTTCCTTGATCAGTAGTTTGTAGTTTTCCTTGAAGAGGTCCTTCACATCCATTGTAAGTTGGATTCCTAGGTATTTTATTCTCTTTGAGGCAATTGTGAATGGGAGTTCACTCATGATTTGGCTCTCTGTTTGTCTGTTATTGGTGTATAGGAATGCTTGTGATTTTTGCACATTGATTTTGTATCCTGAGACTTTCCTGAAGTTGCTTATCAGCTTAAGGAGGATTTGGGCTGAGACGATGGGGTTTTCTAAATATACAATCATGTCATCTGCAAAGAGAGACAATTTGACTTCCTCTTTTCCTATTTGAATACCTTTTATTGCCTTCTCTTGCCTGATTGCCCTGACCAGAACTTCCAATACTATGTTGAATAGGAGTGGTGAGAGAGGGCATCCTTTTTTTTGTGCCAGCTTTCAAAGGAAATGCTTCCATTTTTGCCCATTCAGTATGATATTGTCTGTGGGTTTGTAATAAATAGCTCTTATTATTTTGAGATATGTTCCATTGATACATAGTTTATTGAGAGTTTTTAGCATGAAGGGGTGTTGAATTTTATCGAAGGCCTTTTCTGCATCTATTGAGATAATCCTGGTTTTTGTCATTGGTTCTGTTTATGTGATGGATTATGTTTATTGATTTGCATATGTTGAACCAGCCTTGCATCCCAGGGATGAAGCCAACTTGATTGTGGTAGATAAACTTTTTGATGTGCTGCTGGATTCGGTTTGCCAGTATTTTATTGAGGATTTTTGCATCGATGTTCATCAGGGATATTGGCCTGAAATTTTCTTTTTTTGTTGTGTCTCTGTCAGGTTTTGGTATCAGGATGATGCTGGCCTCATAAAATGAGTTGGGGAGGATTCCCTCTTTTTCTATTGTTTGGAATAGTTTCAGAAGGAATGGTACCAGCTCGTCTTTGTGCCTCTGGTAGAATTTGGCTGTGAATCCGTCTGGTCCTGGACTTTTTTTGGTTGGTAGGCTATTA
>NW_026652282.1:133426092-133428449 GCF_009828535.3 Hylobates moloch
TACTGCCTCAATTTCAGAACTTGTTATAGGTCTATTCAGGGATTCAAGTTCTTCCTGGCTTAGACTTGGGAGGGTGTATGTGTCCAGGAATTTATCTATTTCTTCTAGATTTTCTAGTTTATTTGCATAGACCTGTTTATAGTATTCTCTGATGGTAGTTTGTATTTCTGTGGGATCAGTGGTGATATCCCCAATATAATTTTTTATTGTGTCTATTTGATTCTTTTCTCTTTTCTTCTTTATTAGTCTGGCTAGCGGTCTATCTATTTTGTTGATTTTTTCAAAAAAACCAGCTCCTGGATTCATTGATTTTTTGAAAGTGTTTTTGTGTCTCTATCTCCTTCAGTTCTGCTCTGATCTTAGTTATTTCATGTCTTCTGCTAGCTTTTGAATTTGTTTGCTGTTGCTTCTCTAATTCTTTAATTTTGATGTTAGCGTGTCAATTTTCAATATTTCCTGCTTTCTCTTGTGGGCATTTATTGCTATAAATTTCCCTCTAAACACTGCTTTAAGTGTGTCCCAGAAATTCTGGTACGCCGTGTCTTCATTCTCATTGGTTTCAAAGAACATCTTTATATCTGCCTTCATTTCGTTATTTACCCAGTAGTCATTCAGGAGCAGGTTGTTCAGTTTCCATGTGTTTTTGCGGTTTTGAGTGAGTTTCTTAATCCTGAGTTCTAGTTTGATTGCACTGTGGTCTGAGAGACTGTTTGTTATGATTTCCATTCTTTTGTATTTGCTGAGGAGTGTTTTACTTCCAATTATGTGGTCAATTTTAGAATAAGTGTGATGTGGTGCTGAGAAGAATGTATAATTTGTTGGTTTGGGGTGGAGAGTTCTGTAGATCTTTATTAGGTCTGCTTGGTCCAGAGCTGAGTTCAAGTCCTGAATATCCTTGTTAATTTTCTGTCTCATTGATCTAATATTGACAGTGGGGTGTTAAAGTATTCCACTATTATTGTGTGGGAGTCTAAGTCTCTTTGTATGTCTCTAAGAACTTGCTTTATGAATCTGGGTGCTCCTGTATTGGGTGCATATATATTTAGGATAGTTAGCTCTTCTTGCTGCATTTTTCCCTTTACCATTATGTGATGCTCTTCTTTGTCTCTTTTGATCTTTGTTGGTTTAAAGTCTGTTTTATCAGAGATTAGGATTTCAACCCCTGCTTTTTTTTGTTTTCCATTTGCTTGGTAAATATTCCTCCATCCCTTTATTTTGAGCCTATATGTGTCTTTGCATGTGAGACAAGTCTCCTGAATACAGCATACTGATGGGTCTTGACTCTTTATCCAATTTGCCAGTCTGTGTCTTTTAAATGGGGTATTTAGCCCATTTACATTTAAGGTTAATATTGTTATGTGTGAATCTGATCCTGTCATTATGATGCTAACTGGTTGTTTTGCCCATTAGTTAATGCAGTTTCTTCATAGTGTCAATGTTCTTTACAATTTGGTATGTTTTTGCAGTGGCTAGTACCAGTTGTTCCTTTCCATGCTTAGTGCTTCTTTCAGGAGCTCTTGTAAGGCAGGTCTGGTGGTGACAAAATCCCTCAGCATTTGCTTATCTGTAAAGAATTCCATTTCTCCTTCACTTATGAAGCTTTAAGAGGTTTAATTGACTCACAGTTCTGCATCACTGTCCCATAAGTCCCATGTTCTTTCCTCAGGAAACCTACAGTCATAGCAGAAAGGGAAATAGGCACATCTTACATGGCAGCAGGCAAGAGAGAGTGTGTGAAGGAGGAACTGTCAAACATTTATAAAACCATCAGCTCTCGTAAGAACTCACTATCAGGAGAACAGCATGGGGGAACCACCCCCATGATCCAATCACCTCCCACTAGGTCCCTCCCTTGACATGTGGGGATTATGGGGATTACAATTCAAGATGAGATTTGAGTGGGAACATAGAGCCAAACCATATCAGTATCTAAAAGGAAAAGCCTTCAGTTTTTCCACATTCGGTTATGATATCAGCTGTGAGCTTTTCCTATATGGTCTTTCTTGTGTTAAGTTCCTTCTGTATCTATCTTGCTGAAAGTTTTTATTACGAATGGATATCTAGTTTTGTCAAATTCTTTTTCTGTATTGATCGAAATAATCATGTGTTTTTCATCTTTGATTCTGATAATGTGGTATATCACATTGATTGATTTGCCCATGTCGAACCATCCTTGCATCCTAGGGATAAATACCACTTGTTCATGATGAATGATCCTTTTAATGTGCTGTTGAATTTGGTTGGCTGGTGTTTTGTTGAGGAATTTTGTATCCGTGTTCATCAGGGATATTGGCCTGTAGTTTTCTTTCTTTTCTTTTCTTTTTCTTTCTTTTCTGAGACAGAGTCTTGCTCTGTCG
>NW_026652282.1:133428549-133430473 GCF_009828535.3 Hylobates moloch
ATGCCTGTAATCCCAGCACTTTGGGAGGTTGAGGCGGGCCGATCACAAGGTCAGGAGTTCTAGACCACTCTTTTGCTGAGGCAGGATAATCGCATGAACCCGGGAGGCAGAGGTTGCAGTGAGCTGAGATCATGCTATTGCACTCCAGCCCAGGCGACAGTGCCTGACTCCGTCTGAAAGAGACAAACAGAGAGAGAGAGAGAGGAAGGAAGGAAGGAAGGAAGGAAGGAAGGAAGGAAGGAAGGAAGGAAGGAAAAGAAAGGAAGGAAGGAAGGCAGGCAGGCCGGGCAGAGTGGCTCAGGCCTGTAATCCTAGCACTTTGGGAGGCCTAGGTGGCAGATCACCTGAAGTCAGGAGTTCAAGACCAGTCTGGCCAACCTGGTGAAACCTCATCTCTACTAAAAATACAAAATTATCCAGACATGGTGGTGGGCACCTGTAACCACAGCTACTCGGGAAGCTGAGGCAGGAGAATCGGTTGAACTCGGGAGGCGGAGGTTCAGTGAGCTGAGATCGTGCCATTGCACTACAGCCTGGGTGACAGAGCAAGACTCCATCTCAAAAAAGAAAGTAGAGTGAGAAGTGCTGTGGTATGGTTAAGAGGGATTTGGGAATTTCTGGGAGTAAATGGTGACCAAGAGGCTACTAGTCCAACTCTATTGCCCTCAGGTGAATAATCCAAAAGAGTGGCTGCAAGTGGACTTCCAGAAGACAATGAAAGTCACAGGAATAACTACTCAGGGAGTAAAATCTCTACTTACCAGCATGTATGTGAAGGAGTTCCTCGTCTCCAGCAGTCAAGATGGCCATCACTGGACTCTCTTTTTTCAGAATGGCAAAGTAAAGGTATGCTAGTCTCCTTGGAAAGAAAGAAAGAAAAAAAAAACCACCTCTCCTAGAGCTTAACATAACATAACAAGGTTGATATATGGCCAAACTTTCAGGGCAAAATTTATTAAGTACCTATGGTAGCAAGACATTGTAAAAGGCATTCTGAGAGAACACAGTGACTTTAAGAAAAAGGTAAAATACTGAGAAAAGGGCAGAGTAGATCCAAGAGTTAATTCTCCTCATCAGCACCTTGATTCCCAAGCCTTTTTGACCTTTAACTTTAGTGGTCCAGGAAGTCTTCATTCTTAATCTGGGTTTGCTGGATAATTCAACAAATTGTGCTGATTAAAAGACATGACATAAAGTCTTATCACCCCATGAGTAATGGGGGAAGAAATAGTTCCTTTCTTTGGTGTTTTTTATATTATTTTTTCACCAAGAATTAACCATGATGTGGTCCTTACCAATCTCTCTAATACAGTCTCTTGCCACTTGGCTCTTTAAGCTCTATCCATACTAAGAAATTCTCAGGTCACTAAATACAGCCATTATATCTCATACCAGGCTTTTAAATGGATACTATTTCTTCTACCTGGAACATTTTTCTAGCTACCCTCTACTGCCACTTTCACCTGACTCATTCGTTAAGTCTTGGATAAACATCACGTCCAAGAAGAATTCCCTTATCCATCAAGGCTGGATGAAAGACTTCACCAAACTGGCAGTTTGGTCAACTGAAGTCTAGACATTGGATATTCTAGAAGAAATTCCCATTTAAAAAAGGTTATATCTCTGATTAGTGCCACAACATGATGAACTTTGAAAATATGCTAAGTGAAGCCCGGGCGCAGTGGCCAATGCCTATAATCCCAGCACTTTGGGAGGCCGAGGCGGGCAGATCACGAGGTCAGGAGATCGAGACCATCCTGGCTAACACGGTGAAACTCCGTCTCTACTAAAAATACAAAAAATTAGCCAAGCGTGGTGGCGGGTGCCTGTAGTCCCAGCTACTCGGGAGGCTGAGACAGGAGAATGGCATGAACCCAGGAGGCAGAGCTTGCAGTGGCGCGATCTCGGCTCACTGCAAGCTCTG
>NW_026652282.1:133430532-133436920 GCF_009828535.3 Hylobates moloch
CATCTCAAAAAAAAAAAGAAAAAAAGAAAAGAAAATATGCTAAGTGAATAGGCCAGACATAAAAGGATAGATATTGTATGATTCTACTTATATGAGTGTGTTAGTCAGGGATATCCAAAGAAACAGAACCAATAGGAGATTCTGTCTGTCTGTCTGTCTCTCTCTCTCTCTGGATGAGCTACACTGTTTTAGTTCAAAACCGAAAGCAGGAAAAAGCTGATGTTCCAGTCCAAAGGCAGTCAAGCAGCAAGAATACTTTTTTACTTGGGGAAGACTCAGCCTTTTTGTTCTATTCAGGCCTTCAACTAATTGGATGATGCCGATCCACATTAGGGAGAGCAATCTGCTTTACTCAGTCTACTGACTTCAATGTTAATCTCATTCAAAAACACCTTCACAGAAATAACCAGAATAATGTTTGAGTAAATATCTGGGCACCTTATGACCAAGTAAAGTGGATACATAAAATTAACCATGACAAGTCCACCCCTTGTCAATGTAGCACCCACCATACACATCTCCTTTATCTCTAAATAGAGACAAAAATGAGGTCATAATTCCACCTAACATGATATAACAAAACTTGGCTGGTATTGATAACTACCTTCTTCTACTACCCATTCTGTATTGACTTTGCCTTCAGCAAGAATCTCAGCTGATTGTGGTTCTTTACCTGATGAGGTGACCCAAACCTGTATTCCTGAAGAGCCTGGGCCACTAGTAGTCCTGCATGGATTGGGTTGCTGTAGTTTCCCATTGACCAGAATCATAGGGCCTGGTAATACTAAGAGACACTCTAAGGGATCTATTGTATTCCAGACATACTCTTCCATACCTCCATTGTGAAGTAGTAGTCCAGTTTCCTTCCAGGAAGGACAAAACACTGCCCCTTCCGTGATGAACATATTCCAATGTAATCAACCTGCTGCCAGATAGCTGGCTGATCATCCTGGGAAATACTGCCATACTGGGGACTCTGTGTTTGTCTCTACTGCTGGCAGATTGGGCACTTAGCAGTGGCCATAGCCAGGTCAGCCTTGTTGAATAGAAGTCCATGTTGCATAGCCTCTATCCCTGCCACCATGGCTACTTTGTTCACGAGCCCATCAGGCTGAGTAAAAAGGATGACTGGTATCCACAGAACAGGTCATCATATCTACTTTTTCTTTGAGATGGAGTCTTGCTCTGTTGCCCAGGCTGGAGTGCAGTGGCACGATCTCGGCTCACTGCAACCTCTGCCTCCCGGGTTCAAGCATTTCTCGTGCCTCAGCCTCCCGAGTAGCTGGGACTACAGGCGTGCGTCACCATGCCTGGCTAATTTTTGTATTTTTAGTAGAGACGGTTTCACCATGTTGGCCAGGCTGGTCTTGAACTCCTGACCTCAGGTGATCCTCCCGCCTTGGCTTCCCAAAGTGCTGGGATTACAGGCGTGAGCCACTGCACTCGGCCCATCATATTTACTTGATTATTGAAATCCTTATCTGCCAAGGTCACCCTTCATTGAGCACTCACATGGGACATAAATATATTCACATCCTTTGCCCATTCAGAGAGATCTGTCCACATACCTCTTCCCCAAATTTCTTTGTCACCTGTTTTCTAATCATGTTCCTTCCAAGTCCCTATCTGGACAAAACACTGACTACAGCCCATTACTTGACATATAATTGCACACCTGGCCATTTCTCCTTCTAAGCAAAGTCCACAACCAGGTACACTGCCTAAAATTCTGCCCACTGTCCTTCATGGGTATCTCAGATAGGGACTGTCCACTTTTGTGTAGTACCTGCATATTGTGCAGAACCGTCTGTAAACCAGGCCCAAGACTCCTCTTCCTCTGTAAACTGATCATAGGGAACTCCCAATGAGGCCGTAAGTGCAGGCTGGGAGAGAGAAGGCAGGGTAGCAGAAACAGGCACCATGGACATTTGGGCTACTTCTTCATGTAATTTACATGTGTTTTCAGGACCTGTTCAGACCTGATCATGTATATACCACTTCCATTTGATGATGGAGTGCCATTGTTCATACCCAACTTTATGGCTTGGTGGGTCAGATAACACCTAGTTCATGATGGGCAGTTCAGGTCACATGGCAACTTGGTGGTCTGTGGCTAAGCATTCAGTATCTACTACGGCCCAGTAGTAGGCCAAGAGCTATCTCACAAAAGGAGAATAGTTATTCACAGAGGATTACAGGAGGATTTCTCACTACAATAGCCCCTGCTCCATAGGTCAGGGAACCAATGTGAAGATCCTGCTAGCTGCTCAATATATCTCTTCCAATTACACATTCCAGGACTCGGGAAATAACCACAAGATAGTCTCACAGATCCTCTGCATCCACTTTGAGATGGACTTGAGCTAAAATTCCATCAGTCATTTGACCCTCCATAAGCCCATACTCTGGTGGACCACAGTGACATTTTGGGTCTCCTGAAATTAGTGCCAGTTCAGAGCCATTGTCCAGTAGTCCCTGAAAGGTCTGATTAATTATTTTTCTTCGATGCACATTTATTCTTATAGAAAGGCCATATGTCCCTTTGGGGAAGGCTGAGAGAAAGAGTGACAGTATTCTTGGCAGTGTACCAGAGTCCTTCCTCAAGGAGACTGAGCCTCCCCTTCATTCAAGGAGTGCTGGGTCTGTAAACTTGCTCAAGTCTGGGAATTGATTGAGAGGCTGTGACTCTGTTTTTATTATTCAGGTTAGACTTTTGTTCACTTGACCTAGAACTTTTCCGCTTATGCAGTTCAAGAATTTGGTAGGCATTCTATCTATATCACATCTAAGAACACTATAATCTACTAGCCAACACCATAGGTCCGTGCAAGTCATACTATTCTAATTGCTGCTTTGACTCTGCTGTCCCTTATGGCAACTACACTTACCTTG
Source organism: Hylobates moloch (assembly GCF_009828535.3). Lineage (NCBI taxonomy): Eukaryota > Metazoa > Chordata > Mammalia > Primates > Hylobatidae > Hylobates > Hylobates moloch. Next base: position 133,433,425 of record NW_026652282.1, read on the forward strand.
CCTTTGGCAGCTGAGTGCTGCCTGTTGGCCCCTTCCACCCCAGGATCCAATTATTCCCATTGTATTTAGGTTTTATAATTCACTGACTGCAGGTCCTGCTGTAAGGTGTCACCTACAGAGAAGAGTGATCACAGAGCCCTTCAAGGATGCTGAGGTTCCCCTCACAAATTTATTTCTCAAAGTAATGGTGAGATCTGTGTCTTCTGAACTCTCCCAGTGTTGATGAGTAGGTCTTAAATGACAAATTCACTCTAGCATTTCAATCTCCTTTCTTCTACATTAAACCAGGGCAAGTCTGAAATTTCTAGTTTGCTCACTGTGGGCCATCTTTTGGTCTGTGTTTCGGCCAACCAATTAAACCGTTAGAGGCCTTCCTAATTCCCTGAGATGCAACATTAAGTCCAGAATCTCTGCTTAGTGGGCCCATGTCAATAAATTTGGCCTAATCCAACTTTATGTGCCTTCCACTATTATCTCACATCCTTAGTACCCATTCCTATACATATTCTCTGGATTCCTGCTTGTGTAAATTAGAAAACTCAAGTCATGATTTTGGAGTATAGTGCACCTTGTCATGGGTCACCTTCATACCTCACCTCGCCTGCTGGGACTTGAGTGTAGTTATAGATCTAATAACAAAGAGGGGTGGTAGGGTGGGTCCTGAAGGGAATCAGTATTATCTTGCATGGCAGTTGCCTCAGGGGAGGCCATTATCGTTTCCTCAGGCAGTGCAGGGTTAATCCACTTAGACTGGAGTGGAGATACTGCCACCACAGGGATGGAGAGAAGACTCATCAATATTTAGGAGCTCTATGTCCCCAGCTTAATCAGGGTCTTCCACACATACCTAATCCAACTTATAGTGCCCCATTCTTTCCCGATCAATGCCCTTGCTTTAACAGTAGACACCCTGCAAAGCTGGGAGTTTGGCTTGCTTTATAATTCAGTTAGTCACAGGATGAGATTTGGCATTTGATTTTCAGCAATCTCAGCTCTGTGGCTACAGTAGATAAGGGTCTCCTTCAGGGCATACATAGAATCTGTCAGGTCATTTATGCAGCTCTTGAGCTGGGAATTCAAATTCCTGAGCTCCTCCTTTTCTTTCATCACTTTTTCCAGCAACATTAGGAGCAACCAACTAATCTCATAATATTCATTAGTTTGACAAATATGTTCATAAGTGTCAATATACATAGTCACCAAGACCCTTGCTTCTTAAAAGTAGTTGATTAGGAGTATCCAATGGAGATATTTTGCATATACATATTTTTTGAGATGGAGTCTCGCTCTGTCACCCAGGCCGGAGTGCAGTGGCATGATCTCAGCTCACTGCAACCTCTGTCTCCCGGGTTCAAGCAATTATCATGCCTCAGCCTCCCGAGTAGCTGGGATTACAGGCACCTGCCAAATTTTTGTGTTTTTAGTAGAGACATGGTTTCGTCATGTTGGCCAGGCTGGTCTCGAACTCCTGACCTCAGGTGATCCATCTGCCTCGGCCTCCCAAAGTGCTGGGATTACAGGCGTGAGTCACTGTGCCTGGCCATATTTTATATATTTATGGTTTACATATGTTTGCTACATGCATAGAGTGTATAATGATCAAGTCATGCTGTTTGGAGTATTCATCTCCAGAGAGAAACCCTGTCTCAAAAAAAAAAAAAAGAAAGAAAGAAGAAAGCAAATGTTGGAAATTAACTGTCCTATAAAAACAAAAGTGAATTACGAAATCACAAGACCCACAAACCTCTTTGGTCCCATCTATTAAATAAATTACACTTCCATTTATCAACAGTAGAGGGTACTACTGGCTAAGAAACCTAGTAAGCCACCCAGCCCTCATGTCTGCCTGCATAAATCACCTCTTATTGCTGAAACAAGAAAATGTAAGAAATTTCTAAATGAACAGAAAATAGCATATGAGGCAGATGGTACTGATGTTCTTGAGTTTTTATTCCCTCTTTCCTTGAAAACCTCATCAACATTAAGCATGGCTGTGTGGCTCATTTTGATCAATAGAATGTGATTGGACATGACATATACCACTTCCAAACAGAAGCTTTAAATGTGATTTTGTGTTTGACACACTCTTTTGTGCCTCTGCTCCAGGCTCCAGACTTTAAGCCTCTAGAACGATAAGTGAATAAATTTCTTTTGTTTGAAAGGCACCAAGTGTGTGGTGAATTTGTTACAGTAGCCCTAGAAATCTAATACTAACAAAAAGAATGTTAGAGTTGAATTAGAAGTGTCAGTGAGAACTTAGGAATTTAAAAAATCATATTCTTAGCACTGTTCACTGAAGGAATCTAGAAGTAATTACACTGCAGTAATAACGAGCCCATCCCATGCCCAAATCTTGGTCTCTAACTACCATTTTCCAGTCAAAAGAATCTGAGCTCCCTAGAGAAATGACTTTTTCAAGGCTGGATCAAGGAAACTGCCAGGCGATCTTAGATGATCTTGGTGATCTTGATGTGCCAGAAGATTAATGGGATCATGTGAAAAGAACACAGAAACTGGCCTGAAGGGCTTCCTGTTGGCCAGATTTGAGACAATTTGAGCATCAAAAGGAATAAGGAGGGTAATGGATCATAATTGGAAAATCAGTTTGCAACCATCAATGTACTATTGAATACTTGTAAAGAACTTTAAGGGTTGCTAATACCATTGGATAAAAGCTTGTTGTGAAACAGAATATTTGCATGGTCTCAAAGTCTCACTCCACAGATTGTTAGGAAAGGGAAAGGGTTACCTTTATAAATATACAGATTAGGTGGACATCTTAACCAAGTGATCAAACTTAGCATCATCAGTAATGGGACAATCTGGCATCGCATGCCCCCTGATTTAATGCAGTAAGGATTAAATCTAACAAAAGATGTACAAAGCCTCCAAATACACCATACACATTTGTAAAATAATCTCAGAACAGGGACCTTAATGTTTCTCAAAAATTTTTTCAAATACAGAACTTTATTTCTATAGATGTTTATGGTATATTTGCCATGCTATATACATTATGCTATATATTCTATGTGCTGAAGATACAACAATGACCAAGGTCTTTGCCCTTGTGGAACTGACATTTGGTGGCGAAGACAAAGGAAACAGTCAATAAGCATGTAAAGAGAGAAAGGAAAAGATACTGAATGCTACAAAGGAAACAAGTAAGTTGAGATTTAGAACAAACAAGAGTCCTATTTTACATGAGGAATAATGAGGAAGACCTTTCTAAAGAGGTAGCTCAGCACTTTGGGAGGCCGAGGCGGGTGGATCATGAGGTCAGGAGATCGAGACCATCCTGGCTAACACAGTGAAACCCCATCTCTACTAAAAATACAAAAAATGAGCCGGGCATGGGGGCGGGCGCCTGTAGTCCCAGCTACTGGGGAGGCTGAGGCAGGAGAATGGCGTGAACCTGGGAGGCAGAGCTTGCAGTGAGCCAAGATGGTGCCACTGCACTCCAGCCTGGGTGACAGAGCGAGACTCTGTCTCAAAA
>NW_026652282.1:133436987-133449696 GCF_009828535.3 Hylobates moloch
AAAAAAAAAAAAAAATTGAGGCAGAATTTCGCTATGTTGCCTAGGCTTGTCTCAAACTCCTGGGCTCAAGCAGTCCTCCTGCCTCAGCCTGCTGAGTAGCTGGGACTACAGGGGCATGCCACTATGCTTGGTTTAAGAGGTAGTATTTAAACTGAGACCTGAAGGGTAAAAAACATGGATAAAAGAAGAAACAGAAGGGGTAAGAGCCTTCCAAGCAGAGGAAATCACATATACAAAGGCTCTCATGTTAAATAAAACAAGAGTTGACATCGTTGAGAAACTAAAAGATTAGCTTATCTGCGATGCGGTAAAATAGGAGGAATGCAGTGGGAGAACAGATCGGAGACTTGGGCAGTGGCTATATTAGGCAGAACTTGGAGACCAGAGTAAGGGGGCCAAGGTGGGAACAGACCAATTAAATTGGCTTCTCTTGGAGGGGTGGGGGGGGCGGAGCTAGCCCATGCATCATTTTTTAAAAGCTCCAAAGGCGATTCCAATAAGCAGCCAGGGTTGGGAACCTAGGGGGAAAATGTAGCTAGAGTGATGAAGATGGCCCAAACTTCTTTTGTTCTGATAGCTAAACTCTCTGTAAGATCACAGTGTTACTTCACAGTACATTTGCCAGGAAAAGTCCCTTCCCATTTGGAATCCGAAGTGAAACCGACACCACACTTGAAGATGCCAGGATTGTTAGAGGCAAATGTCACCCAATAATCCCAGGAAGCGGGAGCCCTATTGTTGCTGTTTAACCACTTCTTTCCCATTTTGGTGGCAAGTTGCCTCCTTTTACACAAACTGCCTCAGGAAATCCTAAGGATATCATGGTGTCTGTCTGTCCTTGCAAGAGCATGCATTATGGTAGGACATTGCCTTCATTCTGTTCCTTTTTCTCCAAGACTCTTGCTTATTCTCACCATTTGGCTGGACTTTCTTCTGTAGGTTTACCTCAGGATCCACACAAAACCCACAGGGTTTTAGAGTTGCCTTGAATTACACGTTTTGAACATTCAGATCTTCATTTTCCCAAACATCCACCCAGTTACAGGTGGCCTTTGCTCCAAAGTCCTGGAGTAGCAAGATGCCTTGGGTCTTAGACTCTTCCCACTTCTTTCTCTCTTCTGCATCCCCTCCTGCCAAGGTTGCCCAGCTACACTAAATTGCATGCCTTGCTGTGTTGCATTCGTTATCATTCTAAAGTTGTCACCAACACGTGAGAAACCAGTTTATCTGACTAATAACGATAGCTACCATTTTCTGAGCTCTTGCCATGTACTCCTCTTGCCACAGCAAATGCATTGACAAGGGAGTCTGCTGGCCAAAGCCTGACTCTCATCTCCAGATGGTCCAACACAGGTGCTGTGTGTGACCCAGGACAAAGCACTTAATGTCACTGAGGTTTGGGAAGTGGGTGAGAACATTCTAGATATAAGGCCTAGCTAGAGTGAAGGCCTCCAAAGCAGGGTGCTCTTAATTCTAGATGTCCCAGATGCGTGGGACAGAGTCATCTAGTCATCTTCCAGGGTTTAATCCTGGACTACTGGAAACAACTAGAAGTGAGAAAAGCGTCTGTGCTTTGTAGTGACCATTGTCCTGTCCAACAACCAATAAATGCTATCTTTCCTCTTCCAGGTTTTTCAGGGAAATCAAGACTCCTTCACACCTGTGGTGAACTCTCTAGACCCACCGTTACTGACTCGCTACCTTCGAGTTCACCCCCAGAGTTGGGTGCACCAGATTGCCCTGAGGATGGAGGTTCTGGGCTGCGAGGCACAGGAGCTCTACTGAGGGTGGCCACTGCAGCACCTGCCAGTGCCGTCACCCCTCCCTCCTCAGCTCCAGGGCAGTGTCCCTCCCTGGCTTGCCTTCTACCTTTGTGCTGACCTTCGGTTTACTTCCTGCCCCACATTGCCCATGGCACCATTATTTTGCTATGTTTTTAAACTATACAGTCCTAGCAGACACTGCCTTGAAGCCGCCTGAATTAACTGTCATTAATCCTGCATTTCTTTGGTGGGGAGCCAGGAGGGTGCATCCAATTTCACTTAACTCTTACCTATTTTCTGCAGCTGCTCCCAGATTACTCCTTCCTTCCAATGTAACTAGGCAAAAAGAAGTGGGGAGAAACCTGCATGAAAGCATTCTTCCCTGAAAAGTTAGACCTCTCAGAGTCACCACCTCCTCTACATAGTAGAAAAACTGTGATGAAAGTTTGAAAAAGATATTTATGATGTAAGCATTTCAGATTAAGCCTCATACATTTAAAATAAAACTCTCAGTTGTTTATTATCCTGGTCAAGCATGGAACAAAACATGTTTCAGGATCGGATCAATACAATCTTGAAGTCAAAAGGCAAATCATTTGGACAATCTGCAAAGTGGAGATAATACAATAACTACCACATTAAAGTCTGTTTCTGCTTCCTTACACATAGATATAATTATGTTATTTAGTCATTATGAGGGGCACTTTTTTCTATGCTGGAGTATTTTCTAATAATCCTGCTTGACCCTTATCTGACCTCTTTGGAAACTATAACATAGCTGTCACAGTATAGTCACAATCCACAAATGGTTTATAGCCCTGTGAGGTTCTTAAAGTTTAGAGGGTAACTTACAGAAATGAATAAGTTGTTTTGTTTTATAGCCTGGTAGAGGAGTTAACCCCAAAGGTGATATGGTTTTATTTCCTGTTATGTTTAACTCGATAATCTTGTTCTGGCGTTCTTTTCCCATTGACTGTATACATCTCTATTTCTCAAATGTTCACGGAGCTAGCTCTTTTACTTTCCTGCTGGTTTCTTCAGTAATGAGTTAAATAAAACATTGACACATACAAACAAATGCCGTTGAGAATTGTGTTTTTACACTGGAAATAAAAATGTGAACACTGATTTTTAAAACAAATAGGGGCACTGAATAGCAAGACGGACACTCTAGAAAACCAAATTAGCGAGTTAGAAAACCAGATTAAATTGAACTCAGAGTAAAAATGATATAATTCATGAGAGTCTGAATAAAATAAATCAGAAATGGAGCCTCAATCCAGGAGAACAGCTTATATGGAGAGAGAGAGACTGAGAGAGAAATGGGAGTTTCTGTTCAATGGGCATAAAGTTTCAGTTATGCTGCTGGGCACGGTGGCTCATGCCTGTAATCCCAGCACTTTGGGAGGCCAAGGCGGGCGGATCACCTGAGGTCAGGAGTTCAAGACCAGCCTAGCCAACATGGCGAAATCCCGTCTCTAATAAAAATATAAAAATTAGTTGGGCATGGTGGCACATGCCTGTAGTCCCAGCTACTTGGGAGGTTGAGGCATAAGAATCACCTGAACCCAGGAGGTGGGTGGAGGTTGCAGTGAGCCGAGATCATGCCATCACATTCCATCAGCCTGGGCAACAGAGTGGGACTCCATCTCAAAAAAAAAAAAAAAAGTTTCAGTTATGCAAGATGAATTAAGTTCTGCAGATCTAATGTACAACATTGTGCATATAGCTAACGATACCATACTGGGCACTTAAAAATTTGTTAAGAGAGCAGATACCATGTTGTGTTCTTACTACAGTTTTACAACAATGCAAAAATGCATTGTAAACGCTATGTGCAAATAGAATAGCAAAGAATGTATACAATGCCCATGAGCATAACATTCTAGTGGACCCACAATGCATCAGAGTTCAGTGAGACTCAAAGGGAGAAGAATGTTGACAAAGTCAGTGGGGAGGAGAAAATGAGTATGATGAAATAGGCGGTCTCATTAAACTTCCCTTACAAAACACAAGATCAAAGATAAAATTATTAAGAATTTCAAGATAGTGACATCAGAGCAAAAAAAACATAGGGCCCCTCAGGGTGTGGGGCCCTGTGGACCTTCATAGATCAAACTCCCATGAAGCCAATCCTGAGTCCCAGGCAAGCTGGGACTTTTGGTCATCCTAGCAATAGTCATGTGAATGCACCATCTTGGAAGTAGATCCTCCAGTACAGTCAAGCTTTCAGATGACTGCAGTCCCAGCAGATAAGTGACTCCAATCTCATCAGAGACCCAAGCCACAACCACTCAGCTAAGCCACTCCAAAACTCCTAACCTACAGAAACTATAAGGTAATAAATGTTTTCTTCACAGTTGCTAAGTTGGAGGTAGTTTTTCATTCAGCTAAAGTTAACTTATATGACAGCCATATTCTTTTTACAATGGAAAAGGCAGACAGGCACACAATGCTCATTTTCAGCTTATTCACATTGTCACTATTTTGTGGGGTTACCTGGTGGGCACAGGACAGTGACCAAGTTTGCAGGTCCTCCAGCTCCTTCTGGCTCTTTTAGCTTCTCCAAATCCTAGAAAAGTTGGGTGTTTAGCTCTTTCAGGAAACACAGGACCTTCTCATGCATGTTACTCCACCATTGAAGTTAGAAGCTTGGAGATAATATGAGACTGATGCAGGTTTTAGTCCATTTCATGGGCTCTTCTCCTTTCAGGCTTCCAGTGTATACCTGCTTTCTCCACTTCACCTCACCTTTCCTTCCACAGAAAGGTCAGGGTATGGAACTCATATGAGGGTTTAGAGGAATTTGGCTCAAGGGCCAGGGCCAGTTTCTTTCAGTGTTTTGGGTCACAACCTAGATACCTTTATCAGCGCCTGGGAATGTTCAAGGTCCCAATTTGCATTCAGGCCTGCTGGGTGGGTCACAGAATGATCAAGCCACTCCATGATTTTCTAGCATGACACAGCAAGAAACTGGCGGAGACTGGGGGACTCAACAAAAACTTTCATTTTATGTATTTCCTGGTAGCTCTGTTTTCTGATAGAACCCTAACTGAGATACCATTTTTGCCAGTTCTTCTATGGATAAATATTATTTTTTTAATTTTTTAAATATTTTATTTTTTGTAGACAGTATCCTGCTATGTTGCCTAGACTTGATTTGCATTTTTTTTAAAGTTCTAGGATACATGTGTAGAAAATGCAGGTTTGTTACATAGGTATACATGTGCCATGGTGATTGGGTGCACCCATCAACCCATCATCTAGGTTTTAAGCCCTGCATGTCACCCCGGCTGGAGTGCAGTGGCATGATCATAGCTCACTGCAGCCTCAATCTCCCAGGCTCAAGCCAGGCTACTGCCTCAGCCTCCTGAGTAGCTGGGACTACAAGCACCACCACACCCAGCTAATTGTTCAATGTTTTGTAGACACAGGATCTCGCTATGTTGCTCAGGCTGGTCTCGAACTCCTGGGCTCAAGCTATCCTCCTGCCTCAGCCTCCCAAAGTGCTGGGATGACAGGCGTCAGCCACAGTGCCTAGCCAGAACTATTTCTTTTTAATTAGTTTGTAAGAGTTCTTTGTACGTTAACAATCTTAATTGAATGTCGTATATGCTGTGAAATTACTTAATTTGTCATTAATCTTTTATCTTTTTTAAACAATGTTTTGCTATATGAAAGCTTTACATTTTTATGTTATAAATTTATCAGCATTTTCATTTATGGCTTTGGGTTTTATGACATGCTTAGAGTAGCTTTTTCTGCACAAGATTATAAAAATATCCACACATAGAATTTTCTATCATAAAAGTATGACAGAAAATGTCATATTTTGTATATGATTTTATTTTTTGTTTAGTCCTGGATCCATCTAGAATTTCTATTTTGCATAGCATGGCAAAGGGCTCACACCCAACATCATATTAAATAATGTCTTTTTCCCTGACATGAAATGCCACATATATATGTTATTATAAGGCACAGTTAGATACCATGTGGTGAATAAAATATCTTAGAATTATTCAAGCCTAAGAGGATAGAACTACTGTAAGGATGGGTCTTGGTATCAACACAGATGTTTATACATAGACAGAAAATGATGTCTGTGTGCTTAGCTGTCAAATAAAGAGACTGGGGGAGAGTTAAATGTAATCGATGATATCATAAGGAGTGGTGGAATTCTATTTGGAACTTCAGAGACCTAAGGAGAAGACTGACCAGCTTCTTCTGAAGACTTCTGAGCTTTGAAGACTAAGGCCTAATTCCACTGGTTTCTTTGAACTCCGTGGTGCTAAGTCTGTTTTCAGGTAAGTGGTTTCCCACTGGATGTGGGTCTCTTTAAGCCCTATCAAACAGTAGGTGAGTATATCAGTTATAAACGTCTTAAGCAATAGGAGGCCCAAATTATAAAGGCTCAAATAAGAGTATATTTTTCTCATACCATGCAGTCCAGAAGTAAGCAGATACAGGTGTTAGTTTAGCAGCTTGAAATTATCAGAGCAACTTCAGGCAACATTTCTTAAACAATATTCAAGGCAGCATAAAGGGAAAATGGTAGCACCATCTCTCTTATCAAGGCAGCAAAAAGCCTTCCCAAAAGCTATCCATCAGATTTCCCTTATGTTTCATTATCCCGAGCTATGTCTGCCAAAAGTCACCATTCATTCGAAAAATATTTATTGAGCACCTGGATACCCTATGTGCTAGGTACTGTTTAGCAGTGAACAAAACAGAGAAAAATCCCTGCACTCATAGAGCTTACATTATATTCGGGAGATACGTAGAATAAAGTAAGTAAAATATATTCTACTAGGTTCTGATGAGGTTCTGGAGAAAAATCAAGCAGGTAAGACAATTAGGAAGTCTGTAGGAGGGTGGTACAATTTTAACGATGGGATCTAAGGAAAATCCTCATTGAGAAGGTGATATCTGAGTACCTGACGGAGGTGAGGAAATAAATTCTGAGAATACCTGGGGGAAAAGCATTCCCTGGAAAGGGAAAAGCAAGTGAAAACGCCCCAAGGTAGGAACACGCCTAGCTTGTTCAAAATGAAATGAGGCTAAGTTGGAGTGATGATCAAGAGGAGACTCGTAGGATATGTGGTCAGCAGTAACTAGGACATGATCTGACCTACAACTTACCAAGATCTCTTTGGCCACTCACTGGAGAAGAGGCTTAAGGGAGGCAAGGATGGAAGCAGAAAGACAGAGATGATGGTGGGTAGCAGTGGAGGTGGTGTGAAGTGGCAGGATTCTGGATACGTTTTGTAAGTAAAGGTGACTAGACTTTTCTGATGGATAAAATGTATGAGAGAAAAAACCGTCATTACTATATATGTAAATCTAAACAAACATTTACTTTGTAAAGCAATATAAAAGTTTGTTACTTGAATATATAAAATATATTATGGAGTTAAAAATATATAGATATATAGAAATTTATTATATTTGGTATCTAAACTGGTCAAATTCATAGAAACAAAAAGTAGAATGGTGGTTACCAGGGCCTGGAGGGGAGGGGGAAATGAGGAGCTGTTTAGAGTTTCAATTTTCCTAGTTGAAAAATTTCTAGAGATCTGTTACACAACAATGTGAATATACGTTTTTTGGCCTGAACAGGTGAAAGAGTTTCTACTAATTGAGTTGGGGAAGACTGAAAAGGTATCAGGTGTAGGAGGGAATGTCAGGTATCTGACCTGATAGAGCACAGTCAGGTTTTGTTTTGTTTTCTTGGAGGGGATACATTTTGCTTTGGAAACTGACCATTTTCAGGAGTCACCTGTGTAAGTCAGTCAATTATCCTTATGTTCGTGATGGTGAGAAGATTTTTGGAATATGAACTAAACCATCATTGTCTAACTTTTCAGACAAAGTTTCTGTGGAAAGACCTACGGACAAAGACATCTCTCCTTGGCAGAGTGAGCTAGGATTACCAGCTCTTCAGCCGCAGCTGAAGGCGGGAGTCCATGGAACCCCAGAAGCTGCTGCTAATTGGATTTCTGCTATGCTCTCTAACTTGCCTCTTGTTGGAGACAGTAGCTTCCTCTCCTTCGCCTTTGTCTGCCTTCGGAATACAAGAAAAAACAGGATCGAAACCACGCTCAGGGGGTGTGTTTGCTGTTAGGATGAATGTTCCTTTCTTCATAGGACCTAAGATTCATGTTTCAGGTTAGGTAAAATGAATTTCATGTTTAAAAAGAATGTTCATAGGAAAGCAAACTATTCTGGTTTGTTTCAGTTTAGTTCAACAAGCATTAACCTACCTACTACGTACCAAGCCCTTTTCTGAACTACATGGATTAGGAGTTGAACAGCCTCTGCTATGAAGGAGCTCATAGATAGGCAGACAAAGCCATAGATGCCAACCTTCCATGGAGTATGATCAATGCTCCCAGGGGACAAGGGGATAATTTAAATTGTTTTGGGGGAGGGGTCAGGAAAGACTTGACAAAGGAGGTGAAATTGAAAATAAACCCGATGGTCCACTGATCCACAACCTAGGTTCCAGCATGCACACACATGCTATTCAAGTGTCTTGCTGGTTAGTGGTGAATCCTCTCAACTCCATGCTGCAGACACTTTCATTTCCCTCTACTTCTTTCTTTAGGGTCAAAGCACTGTACCTTCCTCCCCCAGTTGCTAATAAAAAGACCCAACATCGCCGGGCGCAGTGGCTCACGCTTGTAATCCCAGCACTTTGGGAGGCCGAGGCGGGCGGATCACGAGGTCAGGAGATCGAGACCACGGTGAAACCACGTCTCTACTAAAAATACAAAAAATTAGCCGGGCGTGGTGGCGGGCGCCTGTAGTCCCAGCTACTCGGAGAGGCTGAGGCAGGAGAATGGCGGGAACCCGGGAGGCGGAGCTTGCAGTGAGCCGAGATTGCGCCACTGCACTCCAGCCTGGGCGACAGAGCGAGACTCCGTCTCAAAAAAAAAAAAAAAAAAAAGACCCAACATCCCCAGCCTTACATTGATCAGCAAACTCCCCCTAGAGGTCCTTCTTCCAGTTGCCCCGGCCCCTTTCTCCTCTGCTCTTAGGGCTGGTGGCCTTCTCCTTTCTCTTCCTGGGATACTCCCGCTCCTCAGCCTCCTGTAGGACTCCCAGATATACTCTAGGCAACAACACTTTAGTAAAGACTTTCTTGTTATCAATTCATGCTTCTCTTTCAAGAAGTACCCAATATACTCAAAACAACCCTTAAGATACCTGAAACAACAGTTATTGCTCCTATTTGACTTACAAGGAGGCAAAAATTATATCCATCTCAGGATACTTTAAAAACAAAATGTTTGCTCTTTGAACATCTTACAGCCAACACAGCAAAGTAGTTTAGAATATGGGCTCTGGACAACTATAAGAACATGATATCTGGGACAACTATTTGAACTCGAATTTGGATTCAAACGCCAGCCCTATCGCTTTCTGCAGGTAATCACAGGTCCTGGCTGAACAACTTCAGGGATTACTTACGGCAACTTATCAAGACTGCCTTATCTCCAGCAGCCATTGTTGCTTTTCTTCTCACCTCAGCACTGCTGGGGATCCTCTGCTGCTTCACGTAAGCTTCTGTGGGAAGAAGAGACAGGGAGGAGAGAGGGAACGTGAAGGGGGGTGGGAACAGAAACAGGTTGCTCACCAGCCTGCATATCTGTAATTAAGGGAAAGTTTTAAGAAATTCAATTCTGGGAGGAAAACTGTGAAAGGTCATGCAACCCCCTTTTAAAATGTCTACTTTCTCTTTTACTTCCTCCAACTTGCTCCGTTTGTTACCAATGACTGACAGGTCACATTTAATGACCAGTGTTTACAACTGGTAATTTCTTTTATCAACTTTATTAACTCCTAATTTTTCTTCCCTGTGGCTCAAGAACTATACATAGAAAATATATAATTAGCTGTGCTCTCAATTTCCTGAAAATTTACCATGATATTTATCTACATAAATCATATGAAGCCAAAAGAATCCTGAGGAAAACAAAATAGTTGAGCTAAATTTTAATTCAGTCAGTATTTACCAACAAATGACTACTTGCTTGTCTCTGTGCTTGTTGCTAGAAAGACAGAGAAAGAAGACAATTAAAAATTGCAAATTGGTAGGTCATTGCTATTGTGGGAGACAGAGTCCAAGTGGGGAGACCTATGAAAGTGATCAACAAAGGTATTAAAGAGATGAGGTCAGGAAATAGTTGGCCAGTTTGCAAGAGGAACTAAAAGGGAATAGAGAATAGAAATGGGGGGTCCTGCAGAGCTCAAAAATCTAATAAAAGTGGCTGCGGATAAAGATCAGATTAAGGGTGTGGCATCACCTATGGCTCCTGTAACCTCAAAATGATCACAGGATCAAGAACTGTGTCTAGGAAGCAACCTTGGATGTGGTTACTGGCACATGGAACTGATTGGAGGCAAATAGATTAGAAGTCAGCTAAGCTTTTGAGAGAAGCTTATTGCCAGAGAAACCATAAGCCAGAACTAAATGAACCATGAGTTGTAAACAATAGTTAGGCCTCCAACCTTCCATGAAAAAGAAGGACACCAGCTTTGAAGGTCCCAACATTTGCTTCAGATGCAGCCGTAGAGAATAATGGATCAGTAGAGCCTCTCACAGAGTGACCCTTTGAAAGCAGGATTTGGACCTAATCCATGCCTACCTACCGGCACTCCAGGATTGCCACAGAGCAGTGACTGCTGTGTGTCTCTCATTCTTCCTATTTCCAAATGGGAATGTTTATGGTGCTTATCCTCTTCCTGTTCCATCATTATTCTGGGGTGTGGAGATCAGGAGCAGATAACTGGTTTTAGTTCATAGGTCACTTAACCAAGCAGAGCCACCCCCAGACTTGAGAGAACTAAGCATCACCCAGATACTCTGGACTTTGAGCTGGACACAGTGATGAGTGTGATTTAGTACTGAGGAAAGGGTTAGGTCAGGTATTCTGAAACTAGACAGGGAGACCGGAATTTGGCACTCAGCGTATTATTAATGATCAACGCCTGTGGAAGATAGGGGGTGGAAGGGAGAAATCAAACTGTCCTGCAAGCCCAACAAAGACTCAGTCATCCCCATCAGGGTTGTCCCACATGGCTGAAATGGCTGGACCTCTCTAACCCCACCTCAGTCATTCACTGGATGTGGGCTGCCCCCAGAAAGTACATGGAAACTCTCTGCAGCTGAGGCAGACTCTGAATGAGCTAACAGGTAGAGGCTTTCTACTGACAACACTCTCAGCAGCTAGGGAAATAAAGCCTTTTTCAAGCGGAAATATGGGTGGAACATTTCCATATGCATGACAGGGTGGCTGTGTTCCACGTATGAAAGGAAAAGTGAAACAGATACTGGGTGATCAGAAAGACAGACTGCAACAGAGACTGGCTATATGTTCAGCAATCCTGTTCCTTCTTCCCCAAGCACAGAGTAACATTATTTGTCAACTTTCCTTCCAATTAGGCTGGGACCACAGTACTGAGATTTGGCCAGTAAAATACGAGCAAAAGGAATGTATGACATTTCCAGGCCTAGCCACAAAATGTCTTGCACATGTGTCCATGCTGCCTCTCTCTTTCACATACACATGGTTTCAACTGAAGGACTCTAAGATGGTGAAGCCACATGATGGAAGGAGCTGGGATCCCTGAATCACCTTGTGGAGGAGAACTTAACATCAGAATGAGGCGTAAGTGAAGGATCAATTTTATTGTGTTAAGCTACTAAGATCTCGATTGTTTGTTATAGCAGCTGAATATCCCTGACTAGTATACCTAGCAACCAACCAAGGAAGCTGGAACTCAAATCAATACTTTCACTAGTTAGCTTGCTTGTTCCCAGCAAGGGCTTATTGGCTTTTCTCTTCAGGTTAAGCCATCTACTTCAAAGAAACATTTCTGGACCCAATTGGGCACCAAGTAGAAGCCTAACAGATAAATTTGAATGAATAAGCATATAGGCAAGCCGTATTTTTAAGAAGCAGTCTGTTGAGGCAAGAAGGTAAAGTCTGAAACTTCTTTATGCTCAGACCTACATCTGCTGCTCTCACTTGGCTGGAAAGAAGTAAAGGCTACAAGAGCTCACACATACCTCAGCATCATGAAGAGAATTACTAAAGTATAGCACTGGACTTGTGCACATCTCTTGTAAATAACTGGTCCAGTAAGAGTTTACGTCATTCAACAGGGAACAGCACCAGATCTATACAGAGTTACTGTATGGAAAACACAAGAAACGTATAAGCAAGAAATGGCAGATGAGGAATACTCACTAGAAAAACATCTCAGGGCAGATAAAAACCGTGTACTAACATATTGCCATAAATTCAAAACATTTGATACAAAATATAAAATAATAGCTAAGGTCGGGCATGGTGGCACATGCCTGTAATCCCAGCACTTTTAGAGGCTAAGGCAGGAGGATTGCTTAAGGCCAGGAGTTTGAGACCAACCTGGGAACATAGCGAGACTTCATCTCAATAATAATAATAATAAATGCTATATGCAGAAATACAACAGGGCAGATAAGGTATACCAAAACAAAAGAAGAAGATGAAAATTAGATGGAAAATCCTAAGAAAAATGTAAAAGACAAAAAGTAAACCTAGCACCAAAATGAGGAAGCATGAAGAAAAAGAGACATTGGTGCAAAATATGAAAGAAAATATGGGAAACAGGATTACATAGGCAAGCAGTATTAAGTAAACAGTTTGGTGAAAGTAAGATTAGAGAAGAAATGGTAGATGTAGGAGGTACAGAACCAAAATAATCCAACACAAGAAAAAGTTATAATTTTTTCTTCTTCTTTTTTCTTTTTTTATTATTATTATACTTTAAGTTCTAGGGTACATGTGCACAGCGTGCAGGTTTGTTACATATGTATCCATGTGCCATGTTGGTGTGCTGCACCCATTAACTCGTCATTTAGCATTAGGTATTTCTCCTAATGCTGTCCCTCCCCC
>NW_026652282.1:133449796-133452176 GCF_009828535.3 Hylobates moloch
CACCCCACAACAGTCCCCGGAGTGTGATGTTCCCCTTCCTGTGTCCATGAGTTCTCATTGTTCAATTCCCACCTATGAGTGACAACATGCGGTGTTTGGTTTTCTGTCCTTGCGATAGTTTACTGAGAATGATGGTTTCCAGTTTCATCCATGTCCCTACAAAAGACATGAACTCATCCTTTTTTATGGCTGCATAGTATTCCATGGTGTATATGTGCCACATTTTCTTAATCCAGTCTATCGTTGTTGGACATTTGGGTTGGTTCCAACTCTTTGCTATTGTGAATAGTGCCGCAATAAACATACGTGTGCATGTGTCTTTATAGCAGCATGATTTATAGTCCTTTGGGTATATACCCAGTAATGGGATGGCTGGGTCAAATGGTATTTCTAGTTCTAGATCCCTGAGGAATCGCCACACCGACTTCCACAATGGTTGAACTAGTTTACAGTCCCACCAACAGTGTCAAAGTGTTCCTATTTCTCCACATCCTCTCCAGCACCTGTTGTTTCCTGACTTTTTTTTTTTTTTTTTGAGATGAAGTCTCAGTCTGTCACCCAGGCTGGAGTGCAGTGGCACCATCTCAGCTCACTGCAACCTCTGCCTCCCAGGTTGAATTGATTCTCCTGCCTCAGCCTCCTGAGTAGCTGGGATTACAGGCACGCGTCACCACGCCCGGCTAATTTTTGTATTTTTTGTAGAGATGGGGTTTCACCATGTCGGTCAGGCTGGTCTCGAACTCCTGATCTCGTGATCCACCCGCCTCGGCCTCCCAAAGTGCTGGGATTACAGGCGTGAGTCACCGCACCCGGCCAAGTTAATAATTTTTTAAGTGTTGCAGAAATTAAAGAAGACTGGAGTCTGTGGTCATAAAGGACACATCAAGTCCCAGGAAAAATTGGGACTTGGTACTGGGCACATAGTAGACTCTCAGTAATACTTGTTGATTTTTAATTAAGACATTTCACAGTGAGGATTGCACACAGTGAGGATTGCAAACAGCCCCTCTGTGCCTCATTCTTCCTCCTCTATACTCACCTGTATATACCATTAGCTGCAGCTGTAATGAAGGCTTAAGCTAGCTGCTTATTACCTGAGGCACATGGAAGCTTGGCTAGTCTCCCAGCATTCCAGAAGCAGAGGTGGCAATCAGGAGGACTGACAGGCTCTAACAAGTCCACAAAGATATGTGTACAAGGAATTTTTAGTATGGTTTACAATAGTGAAGAAAACTTAAATGTCCATCAGTCTGGGGCTAGCTAAAGAAAGCATTGCACATCCATACAATGAGTACTAAGGATAATTACACAGAAACATATTCATGAAATATCATTGAGTGGAAAAAGCAGATTATAACAGAAGATATATAGTTTAGTCTAATTTCTTATTAAAAACTAATTGTATAGGGGGGAAGCCTCTAAGAACCTAACCAAAGTATTAGACATTGGTTATCTCCTTGTGGTAGTGAATAGGTTGTTTTATTATTATTGGTGGTGGTGTTAACTTTTTTTTCCTGTCTGATTGCACTTTCTGATCTTTCGCTTTTTTTGTTTTCTTTTTTTTTTTTTTTGAGACGGAGTCTCGCTCTGTCACCCAGGCTGGAGTGCAGTGGTGCGATCTCGGCTCACTGCAAGCTCCGCCTCCTGGGTTCATGCCATTCTCCTGCCTCAGCCTCCCGCGTAGCTGAGACTACAGGCGCCCACCACCACGCCTGGCTAATTTTTTATATTTTTAGTAGAGACGGGGTTTCACCGTGTTAGCCAGGATGGTCTTGATCTCCTGACCCCGTGATCCTACCGCCTCTGCCTTCCAAAGTGCTGGGATTACAGGCGTGAAGAAAATGCAGTTTTAAGGAACATAGGAGCAAGGCACATAACATACTCTTTAAAATTAACTTAAAATGTCTAGCTTTTCTTGTTCTAGTCATAACTATCACAGTTGACATTTGCATAAAGCATGGGACTTTTGTTTTAATCTTTCAGAAAACTCCAGTCTATACCCCTCCATATACTCCAAACTAGCTCTGATCATTTCAGGTTATATTATAAAAGAAATTAAGAGAAAATCATTAATAAACACAGATTTTAAAAATTAAATGTAAGCTTATTGGCATATAAAAGATCGTATTAACTAGCAATAAAGATAAAAGTAAGTAAATAACACAAAGGTAAAAATTAGTAGATTGTTTAATAGAATAGAATTTTCTTCTTGCTAAAGGAATGGTTTCTTGTTTCAGTTATGGTTGTAGGTATTTGTTGAGCTCTGTCATCCTTATGAAGAAACACCTTCTTTCTGCTTCACCAGTGCATGCTGTGATATGTAATTTACTGGTCAGAAAATATGCATTATGCTATCTTTGGTCAATCTGCAGCTGTTAAC
>NW_026652282.1:133452186-133467014 GCF_009828535.3 Hylobates moloch
GATCTTTCGCTTTTTTTGTTTTCTTTTTTTTTTTTTTTGAGACGGAGTCTCGCTCTGTCACCCAGGCTGGAGTGCAGTGGTGCGATCTCGGCTCACTGCAAGCTCCGCCTCCTGGGTTCATGCCATTCTCCTGCCTCAGCCTCCCGCGTAGCTGAGACTACAGGCGCCCACCACCACGCCTGGCTAATTTTTTATATTTTTAGTAGAGACGGGGTTTCACCGTGTTAGCCAGGATGGTCTTGATCTCCTGACCCCGTGATCCACCTGCCTCGGCCTCCCAAAGTGCTGGGATTACAGGCGTGAGCCACCGCACCCGGCCCACTTTCTGATCTTTCTACAATGAGCTGTATTGTTTGATCAGTTCATTTTAAAAAAGATACTTTAAAAACGAAAGAAGAAAAACTACCTAACCATACTTATACCACTACCTCCAAGCTCCACTGTACTGGAAACACATTCTTACTCTGCTTTTTCATCAAAGCATTTTGTTTGTATGGAATTATTTGGTTCATATTAAGAGAAAAAGTGCTGTAAAATCCGATCTTTGAAAAGGTGATATAATTACATAGTAACTCTGTGTAGAGCATTCACCATTTTATCTTCCTTTCCCAGCATTCTTGTAGTTGATCCAGTCCAGTGAAGAACTAGAAGATTCAATAGGGCAAGTGTGGTCTCTCCGGTTGGACTCCAAAAGAGTGGGGCATTTGCTATCTGCTTAAAATGAGGAATTATCTATCAGTTAAAATTAAATTGTCTTCCAACTTGAATTATCTTTGCCTTCATTTTCTCCTTCAAAAGTTGTAATTTTAAAATGTGAATATCCTTATTACTGTTTTGGTTATAATAGTAATATTTATTGAAAAAAAATTTTGAGAAATACAGAGAAAAGAATAAGTTTCCATAATTCTAGCAACCAGAAATAAACATCATTAACATCTTGATGTACCTCCCTTCAATTTTTTTCTATATAGGTATTACAAGTTTTCCAAAGTCTGTTCTGTGAAACAATAGTTCTGTTTTAATAAAAGTCACAAAACAGCGAGGGCCCTGTGGTCAGTTATGTTTGGGAAATGCTGGATTAAACAAATTTAAACCTATTTTTCTTTGCTCCAGGACTTCTAAGAACTTTTAACAGGCTAATATTAATCTCCACAAGGGAGTATAATATATAGCATTTCCCAAACTAATTTAAACATGAGATTTTTTTTTTAACGTAGTGGACATGACATAAGTCATGTAACGGCCTCTCCATATAATAATTATTTAAGGTGTTTCTATTTATTCAGTATTATAAATGTAATACAGGTAATATTATTAAAAATTATTGGCTGGGTGCGGTGGCTCATGCCTGTAATCCCAACACTTTGGGAGGCCAAGGCGGGTGGATCACCTGAGGTCAGGAGTTCGAGACCAGCCTGGCCAACATGGTGACACCCCATCTCTACTAAAAATGCAAAAATTAGCTGGCCATGGTGGCGCACCCCTGTGATCCCAGCTACCCAGGAGGCTGAGGTGGGAGACTTGCTTGAATCCGGGAGGTGGAGGCTGCAGTGAGCTGAGATAGTGCCATTGCACTCCAGCCTGGGTGACAGAGCAAGACCCTGTCTCAAAAAAATATTTATTAATTTGTTTTTCCTTTTTGCTGTTCTGAGTTTGAAATCATTCATTCGACAGACACTTGTTGATCACCTACTGTGAGCCACACACTGGACAGGTAACAAACAGACGGGGTCTTGCTCTGTCACCCAGGCTGGAGTGCAATGGTGCTATCTAACCCCAGCTCTTGTGGAGCCACCATGCCAATGTGAAGATTCAGATCTTTCAAACAGCCACATGGTGCTGAGGCAAGAGCATCCTTGGTATATTTGAGTGGTAGCAGAGAAACCAGATTAAGCGAGGGGCAGAGTAGATATTGTGAGCAATTGAAAGGATGTAGACTCTTCCTGGGGGCCATGGGGGGGGCAACAGAAGGTTTAGATTGGAGGAGGGATGTGAAGGGAGAGCAGATGGGATTTGATTAGGATTTGGATGAGATGAGAGAGAGAGTGAGGCTTCAAGGATGCCTCTGAGGTTTTTGGCCCGAGCAAATGAAAGAATGGGGTTGTCATTTATCGAGCTAGAGAAAACTGCAGGAGGTTAGGAATTTACTACAGAGAAAATGCAAAGAGAAAGAAAAACTGAAGTGAAATTCTAATTGATGCTGAGGTGAGATCCAGTGGGCTGCCGCATGGCCTCTCATGTGGCCTGCTATGGCAAGCCAAGGTGAACTCAGAAAAGACTTGGAGTTTTGTTTAAGTCCAATATTTCCTTATTGACTATCTTTCTGGATGATGTGTCCACTGTTGAGAATGGGGTGTTGAAGTCCCCGTGTGGCTGTCAATTTCTCCCTTGTGTTCTGTAAATATTTGCTTTATATATTTAGCTGCTCCAATGTTGGGTGCATACATATATATATTTACAGTTGTTATGTCTTCTTGATGGATTGACCCCACGAAAGGAAAATAAATCGCCCCCAAATGACCAAGCCAAAGGGAAAAGTCAAGCTGGGAAGTGCATTGGGCAAACCTGCCTCCTATTCTATTCCTAAATAAGATAACTACAACGATTTTTTTTTTAAGCTACATACCTTCCTCACAATTTGCCCATGAAGAAATTCCTTGTAAACAAAGGACAGGCAGAACTCAAAGTCATCCCTCTGCTCACATGAGACAAATGCATATCTGATTGCTTCCTTTGCCCTATTGTTTCACAAAGTCAGACTAAAGCATAAGTGACTCTTCCTGCTCTCACATGTAAATTGTGTATTCAGTGAAAGGCTAATCAGAAACTCAAAAGAATGCAACCATTTTTCTCTCATCTACCTATGACCTGGAAGACCCCTCCCCACTTCAAGTTGTCCCACCTTTCTGGACCAAACCATTGCATATCTTACATATATTGATTGATGTCTCATGTCTCCCTAAAATGTATAAAACCAAGCCTTGGGCACATGGCATCAGGACCTCCTAAGGCTGTGTCATGGGCATGTCCTTAACCTTGGCAAAATAAAGTTTCTAAATTCACTGAGACCTGTCTCAGATATTTGAGGTACACATTTGGTGACCACAAAGAGACTCTGAATGGAGGTGGCCCTGACCTTTGACAAATCTCCTATCAGTACTTGGTACCAACTTGAGCTATCTTTATGGCTCAAACCAATAGAACAATTTGCTGAGGCCTGGGAGCTCCCCTCCCTCCAGAGAATCCCTCATCTCCGAAAATTTGGTTGAGATCTAAAGTTTATTTTGCTGTACAACTCCTTTTCTGGAGTTTTGCTTGCTTCCAACAAGGAAGGCAAGTTTTCCTGCTTCCATGACAATGAAAGGCAGATAACTGCATTCTGGAATTTGAGCTCACTTCCAAAAGGGAAGGTGAGTTTGAGTTTTTTCCTACTTCTGGGCTGGTAGAGAGCAGTCTTCAGCCTGAGACCCACTCCTAAGTAAGCAGCTGAATTGGAGTTTTGTCTTGGCTAAAGTTATGATGAACAGTCAGCTGGTCTTAATTTCTCCATTAGAGGACTCCGTAATCATATTGTTGGCGTTCTTTTGTTGTTTGTTCCAGTCTTTCTCCCATCAGATTTGGCCAATTCTACCTGACTTGGTCAAATTCGAATGAGAATTCCAAACGGTGAGTAACAAGGTATCTCTGAATTGGCTAAAATTCCCTGCAGCTGCAAAAGAGAAAAAAAATGACCAAACATGCACTTGGTTTGTGTGTTTGCTCCCTGTCTTAAAAAAATAATTGTTCTTTCATCTACTTTTCTTCCACCCTATTCCTCCTTCTCCCCTCGCCATCTTTGGTACCAAGAAGAATCTAAAGAAGGCATCTAATGACTCTAACCCTTTAAAGAACTCAGGACAAAGGCACCATTCACTCCTTTGGGGGTGTTCTGTTTTCTTTGTGGAGTTTCAAGAGTCATGGGCAGATTCTTCTTAGGTGTAAAGCTCTGCTCTCCTGTATTGCATTACCTGACCTCTTTGGCTTTTGGGGGTGAAGTGGCTACATTGTCTGGGGTATACACCCTGGGGTTCGTTGTCACGTGCCAGGAAAATTTAGGACATGGACACACACAAGTTTAGGAGCAGAGGTTTAATGAGCAGAAGAGAAGAGAAAGAGAAGCAGCTTTCTCTATAGAGAAAGGGGTCTCCCAGTGGAAAGGACCAGAGGGTGGTGGATGCACCAAATTTTAGTCAGGTTTGAGGAGGCGGTGTCTGATTTACATAGGGCTCACAGATTGGTTCGATCAGGTATGACGTTTACATAGTGGGGGTGGGGGGGGAAGGCTGGTGGCCCCAGCTGAATATTATTATGCAAATGGAGTTTCCAGTTGATGGGAGCCATCTTGCCTCTCTGTGTCTGCAGCTGAACTTCACAGGCTGCTCTTTGTTAGAAAATCATTTGGGGCTGCTTTTCATTAAAAAGAAAAACTTTACTGAGGATCCCCATACCCTTACTATCTGCCTAAGTGATTTCTTCTTAAGTCCTATTTTGGGGTACCAGAGATTACCTTGTCCTGTGAGAGGATTTGACCTTGGCATGTATCATAGCAGACAAGAGCTATAGTTAAGCCGGGCGCGGTGACTCACGCTTGTAATCCCAGCACTTTGGGAGGCCGAGGCGGGCGGATCACGAGGTCAGGAGATCGAGACCACGGTGAAACCCCGTCTCTACTAAAAATACAAAAAAATGAGCCGGGTGTGGTGGCGGGCGCCTGTAGTCCCAGCTACTCGGAGAGGCTGAGGCAGGAGAATGGGGTGAACCCGGGAGGCGGAGCTTGCAGTGAGCCGAGATTGCACCACTGCACTCCAGCCTGGGCGACAGAGCGAGACTCCGTCTCAAAAAAAAAAAAAAAAAAAAAAAAAAAGAGCTATAGTTAAAGGTGGCCGAGGACAGTTTACAGAAAGTGGTCTTGGCTGGGCTTTTTTCCTCCTAGGAAGTTGTTTAGGATCTCAATTCTAATTCAGAGGTGCATTTTAAAGAGTCTTCTCCATTGCCTTTCCTCCCCAAATTAATCTCCACTGGCTTGTCTGCATATTTGCATGAGGAACTGCACTGTCACTTTCATAGATAAATGAGAGACTGAGTTTCCTCAACTCCAAAGAGAAAGGGATTTTGCTCCTCCCAGTCAAAAGGTGCTCCTGGGTGACTGGAGGCCAAGCGGGAGTGTCTGGGGATTGCCTCCCTGTGATGTGCAGTAGCCCTACAGGGAATTGCCAACAAAATTAGTTTTAAAAGGCTCATCCAGGGAGCACATATAGGAGCTGCTCACCCCAAGCTTTGAGCCCTCCCAGAGGTGCTAGACCTCTGGAGAGAGAAACTGAGACACAAAAGAGGACCGAAACAATTCAGTGGTGATGCATTGTGGAGTCCTGTCCACAACCAGCACACTTTGACCCACCACACTAAACCCTAGGCCACAGCTCAGTTCCTCCTTTTAAGAAAAAAAAAAAAATGTGGGAAACACATCATCTAAGAATAAGGAAAGACAAGGAGAACAACCCCCCTTAGAACCCCATTTGGTTTTATGGCTCCTGTACTTGCAAGTGGCTGTGTAAATGGAAGGGCATGCCAGATTTTCTAATACTCCAGCTGGTTACGCGTTAAGTCTGTTCTTGTGCACATTTTAAACTGACAGGCAAATTACATCAAGGAAAATTCAGAGCCTGAAGGTTGATCTGCAACTATAAAGCTCCTAAGTTCCCTATCTCTCTGCTTTCTTTTCTGCCTGCTTTAAGTCTGTTGTTACTTTTCTACTGAGATAAAATCCACTGTTTGTACCTAACCATTTCTTTTTGTTATTGTTTTTGCAAACCAATGAGTTGTTATTAATATCTCATGGCTAGAGTTCTGAAGTAAATGCTCTAGGATATTTATTTATATGAGTGTGTATGTGTGTGTTTATGTGTATGTAGACGTATTTTGTTGTATGTTTTCTGCCACAAGGTACCAAATTTGGCTTAAAGAGTACTCATAAATTAAATAATAAGCCCAAATGCTTTTCAAGCTCACATGACTTAAGTAGAGCTTTTAATAAGCTAGCTTTAAAATTATTGGTAGAGTAATATTACAAATATCTTCAGAAATGTCAGTATACATTTTTGTTTGCATTTATTGATCAAGAGATTTCATACTTATCCCTGCCAAATATTATAAGGTGTCCAAATTTGTCATAAAGGTTATTATTTTATTTTATTTTATTTTATTTTATTTTATTTTTTGAGATGGAGTCTGGCTCTGTCGCCCAGGCTGGAGTGCAGTGGTGCGATCTCAGCTCACTGCAAGCTCCGCCTCCAGGGTTCACACCATTCTACTGCCTCAGCCTCCCAAAGTAGCTGGGACTACAGATGCTCAGCTAATTTTTTTGTACTTTTTGTAGAGACGGGGTTTCACCATGTTAGCCAGGATGGTCTCGATCTCCTGACCTTGTGATCTGCCCATCTCGGCCTCCCAAAGTGCTGGGATTACAGGCCTGAGCCACCGCACCCAGCTGTCATAAAGGTTGTTAAACGATAAACCCAGCCCAAAACAGAATGATCTTTGCTTGTGTAATCTTTCACAAAAAAGACATTATTATTGGTTTAATGAAAACAGCTAAATCCTGAATTATTTGGTAAAATAACCATGTATTCAATCTTAAGATTCTAACTCAGATAAATGCCTGAAATTCACAAGCTATAAAATGGTTGATAGGAAAATAACTTTGGTGACTGTTGCAGTTTTCATAAATAATCTAGGTAAACTATTAAAATAAAATAATTAGGTAAATGTGATGGGATAAATACTTGTAGATAAACTTGCCATAATTTAGAATCTAAAGTTAAATAATAGGTATTTCATTAAATGGGTATTTTCTAATTAAAAAATATATATTGTAGGAAAACATTTTTTCTAAAAAATGTGTGTGTTCTTGTTAAAGGGTGAATAATTTTTGTCTAATTCAAAGGTTATTTAAAGGTTATGTATAAAACAAGGTAAAAAGAACTGGGAAATAAGACATATGTAAAGAAAGGTATAGAAATAAAGAAGTATTTTTGGTAAGAAAGCTTAAAAATAATTTTATATGATAAAGAATCTTATATGGTAATTTTTTGTCCCAGAATAAAATGATTGGTTATTTAAGAAAGAGGGACGGTCGGGACAAACCAGAAAGTCCAAGCATATCATGAATGGTCTGGCCACAGCTCAGTTCCTCCTTTTAAGAAAAAAAAATGTGGGATCAAATCTTACATGATCGGTGGGTCTCAGCAGCTCGGGCGGCGGGAGGAGTGGCAGCAGCCAGGCAGCCCAGTTTCACGAAGGTGCGCTGCAGCCCGCAGGCACCCAGCACACGCCCTCCCCGCCGCCAGGATGCCCAAGAGGAAGGTCAGCTCCGTGGAAGGGGCCGCCAAGGAAAAGCCCAAGAGGAGATCAGCGCGGTTGTCAGCTAAACCTCCTGCAAAAGTGGAAGCGAAGCCGAAAAAGGCAGCAGTGAAGGATAAATCTTCAGACAAAAAAGTGCAAACAAAAGGGAAAAGGGGAGCAAAGGGAAAACAGGCTGAAGTGGCTAACCAAGAAACTAAAGAAGATTTACCTGCAGAAAACAGGGAAACAAAAACTGAGGAGAGTCCAGCCTCTGATGAAGCAGCAGAGAAAGAAGCCAAGTCTGATTAATACCATATACCATGTCTTATCAGTGGTTCCTGTCTCCCTTCTTGTACAATCCAGAGGAATATTTTTATCGACTATTTTGTAAATGCAAGTTTTTTAGTAGCTCTAGAAACATTTTTAAGAAGGAGGGAATCCCACCTCATCCCATTTTTTAAGTGTAAATGCTTTTTTTTAAGAGGTGAAATAATTTGCTGGTTGTTTATTTTTTGGTACAACCAGAAAACAGCATGGGATATTGAATTATGGGAGGCTCTGACTGTCTCGGGTGTCAGCTTAACATTCCATAGATGGGAGGTTAGTTTTTATATCCTATAATACAAAGCATATTAAATGGCAATATGGAGTCAGTCCTGCATTTAATGTCTTGAACATTTTAAATTACTTCTATTCCCATGTTGTTTTTTAGTAGAATTGTTTTCTAAAGAAAACCACTCTTCAATCATGGCTCTCCCTGTCAGAATTGTGTGCACTCTGTAACATCTTTGGTTGTGGTAGTCCTGTTTTCCTAATAACTTTGTTACTGTGCTGTGAAAGATTACAAATTTGAATATGTAGTGTACGTGCTATTGAGTTGTGAACTGGTGGGCTGTATGTAACAGCTGACCAACGTGAAGATACTGGTACTTGATAGCCTCTTAAGGAAAATCTGCTTCCAACTTTTAAGCTGGAAAGTCACTGGAATAACTTTAAAAAAGAATTACAATATATGGCTTTTTAGAATTTCATTATGTATGTTAAGATTTGTGTACAAATTGAAATGTCTGTACTGATCCTCAACCAATAAAATCTCAATTATGAAAATAAAAAAAATCTTATATGATCAAGTTGTCTATAATTAAAGGGAAATCATTTATAAGGGTCTTTCTAGAGATTGGGTTTTGATATTTAAAGACAAAAACACTTATACACTAAAGGATTGACTAGAACAATGATATTTTCTTAAGGTATTTGCTTTACCCTTAATAAAATTATAAGACACTATGATTTTTAATGCAAAGTTCAACTTTGTGTCTCGTTTTTCAGCTTTCTCTCCCCTGTTAAAAGTCTGAAATAATAACTCTCCTTCAACTCATTTTCAGCTCCTGTACGTTTTTTTTTTTTTCTCCTCCTTTGGTTTCTGTTTATTGTGATCTGATGCTAAAAATGTTTTATCTTAAAAGTCTAAAGAAAATGTTTCCTTCCAACATAATACTCTGTGCTCTTGGCTTTAAAATGTTCTATGGATCTGAAAATTTGCATTTATGATCCAGGAAACATTCTTCCTATGTTTAACTAGTTCAAGTACCTTTTTCATTAGTTTTGACTAGAAGTTATCTAAATGGAACTCCCCATAGGGAACAGCAGTCGCACTGCAGAAGGTCTCTTTTGCCTTTGGGTAACTGGCCTAATAAACAGATTTTACGCTTTATCAAAATAATTTCTATGTCATTATTACTAAGTTTTGATTTGTTTAGGGAGAAAACTGAGATTAAAACTTTTTTTTAAATTAAGGTTATTACATCCATGTGACTTTCTATATGTGCTTTTAAAGCTCTTGTGCCAGTAAGTCACAGGGCTTTGACTACTGGGTCTAAAAGGAACCCCAAGTCCTGCTAAATATTAAACACTGATGGCAGTTAAATCCTCATCTTCAGACCCCATAGAAGATGCCAATGAAAATAAACTTTGTTCATGAGACACATGGCCAGAAATTAAAACTATAACTCCTCAAGGCCCAGGGACTATCGTGGAAGAGGCAAGCACATGAGATTGTAAGGGCTGATTTTGAGAGATAAAGTAAGTTCAGTTTCTCTATAAATTAACCATTAATGTTGAAGGCACACTGATGTAGGACTAGCATATGGGTCCCTATGTCAGTTTAACAAGGTTTTCTTGAAGCGTTAAACTACTCCTTAATAAAAGATTATAAAGGTTATAAAAAGACTGTGGAAACTATATCTTATGGTCAAGATGGGTAACATTTTATAGATTGTTTATAAAATTTTGAAAAGAATTTAATTGGCCTCATGCTGTCTTTATTAGGGCTTATTGTTTGGAAAATTAAGTCTCCTCTCAAAGACTAAAGATTTTCACCTTTAAAAAAAAAAACTGAGTTATCACTTTGGCTAAATGAATGACTTATTTTACAATGACTTGTGATCCTATTTTGTGATATCAAGTGTTTTAAACTTTTTATATTTGACAAACTTTCCAAAATCAAATGTTAACTTCAGTCCTCATTAATTTTTTTATATTAGTTCCCTGAAGTTCAGAAGAGACATATTCAGCTTATTTGATATAATAAAGTCATACAGGAAGTATTGTGAAATATGAAACAGTGTTTAAGCTTCTTTGGATTATGTTTATATAACTGTGTTATTAGTGTATGTTCCAGAATTGTATGAAATTCCTGTGATTCTGATAGGTCTTAGCATATGTTACCAGTAGTAATTATGGTTATTATGTAAAACCGTTGTATGCCACAGAAATAACCAAATTTTCTCGTCAATTGTGTGTTTAACTACGACTATTCTAAGACTTTTGTCATCCACAGTTGTTTTATTTTTATCCTTTTCAAAAGGTGGTTTATAATCAGCATAGGACTCTGACAGGTGCTCTTGATTGCAGGTTTCTGATAACCTTGGCGATTGTGACACTAGAATAGAGGAAAATGTTCATGAATATCAAGCAGAACACGAGTTAACTGCATGGACTAAACTAATAGAAGACTGAAATAAATCCTTTTATGACTTTTTGCTTAAAACATTGCTGATCTTTTGTTTGTTTTTCAGAGCCAAAGAAACGTTTTGAAGCTTTTGACAACTAAGTAAAATATATTCCTATAAACAAAATTTGGAGCACATTTCTCTCTACCTGATTTCTCCAAAATTTGGAAAGTAGTTGTGAGTATTCTCAACTTGTGGCAATATTGTTATTTGTACAATAAGAATCTGCTTTCTTTGGTAACAGGACTCCATTGGAGACACTGGTTTTACCAAGGTTTTGACTGGAATAACATGCTTTGAAATACAGATTCTTTCACGTAATCAAAGTTGAATTATAGAGCCAATAAAAGCCCCTTGGGAAAACATGCCTCATACCTTGTCTATGCAGTCCCTATATAGGTTCCTGACCTGTGGTAAGTAAAAAATGTCACTTTCTGACTGGCCCAGGATCCCCAAGTTTTCTTGGAACCTCGAGGTAAGGAATTCACCCAATTAACATAGGTATTTGCAGACATAGGATGGGCTTAAGACATTAAATTCAAATCTGAGATTCCTTATGGAATAAAGTTCCAGCAAATAATTATTCTTGCTGACTTTATATATATATATAATTATTTATAGACTTTATGCAACTACTCCAGCCAAGTATAGTAAGACTAAAACTTATTTTGCAAATGAATTTGTCTTTAGTGAAAATGGAACTGGAGAGAGAAAAATTATGTTTCAAAATAAACTATGGTACACCTGTTATTAGATTCTGGTCTTGCCTAACGTTTTTCAATTTTTATGATTTTCTACAGTTTGGGCTGAATTCTAAAATTTTTTCTGGCTACAAGTCTCCAAAATAACGTTTCCAATTTTTTGTTCTTTCCTTTTATCCCATTTTTCCTGATATGAAATTTAAAAATTAAGCTGTGCTTTCTTAAAGCTCTGTAAACTAAAGCTAGACAACTTAAACTTCAGAAGAAAATAACAGCAACCAATTTACACATTACACATAAACCAATTTCATATCTGCCTACTAATGTATGGACTTCAGAGAAATATGGCCTATATTGATTTTCCAGGATTGTTCTTCAATTTTTGTTTGTTTCTTGTTGTTTTTCTCCCTTCCTACCCCTATTTTCCCTTTGTAGGACATGAGACTTCACAGCCTGTTAAAAATGAGCTTTCCTAATAATGTGGGACCTATCTATCGAGGAATAAACCATCCTAGCCATGAGAGATCAGACAAAACCTGAGACCAGAGACTCATTTTCTTCTAAAAAGAAAAGGGGAGCATATGAAAGGAAAATAAATCTCCCCAAAATCACTAAGCCAAAGGGAAAAGTCAAGCAGGGAACCGCATTGGGCAAATCTCCCTCCCATTCTATTCCTAAATAAGATAGCTATAAAGATAAATAAATAAATAAATAAATAAATAAATAAATAAATAAATAAATAAGCTACATACCTCCCTCACAATTTGCCCACAAGGAAATTCCTTGTGAAACAAGTGGCAGGCAGGACTCAAAGTCATCCCTCTACTCACATGATACAAATGCATATCTGATTACTTCTTTTGCCCTACTGTTGCACTGAGCCAGACCAAGGCATAATTGACTATTCCTGTAAATTGTGTATCCAGTGAAAGACTAATCAGGAATTCAAAAGAATTCAACCATTTGTCTCTTATCTACCCATGACCTGGAAGCTTCCTCCTCTATTTCAGTTGTCCCACCTTACTGGATGAAACCAATGTACATCTTACATATATTGATTGATGTCTCATGTCATTTTATCAAGTGTCTAAATATGCATAAATCTGTTTCTAGCCTCTCCCTTCTGGTCCATTGGTCTATTTCTGTGCCTATACCACACTCTTAATTACCATAGCTTTATTAAGGTCTTGCTATCTGCAAGACAGGTCCCCCACTTTGTTCTTCTTTGGCTAGTCCTGCTCTTTACAACTCCACACATATTTTGAAATTAGATTGTCAAGTTTCACAAAACATACCTGTTGAGATTTTTATCAGGATTGCATTGAATCTATAGGCCAATTTCAGGAGAACCTACATCTTAATAAAATTAAACCTTCCAAACCATGAGCATGGTTTCTCTTTCAATTTTTAGCTCTTCTTCAATGTATGCGGATAGAATTTTACAATTCTCTCCATACAGTTCCTATATGTGGTTCAATTTATTCCTAGGTATTTGATCATTTTAGATGTCATAACGAAATGGTGTCTTTTAAAATTAAATTTTCTGTGTGTCATTGGTGTATAGAAATACAATTGATTTCTTTATATGACTGTAGCTAACAACCTTGGTAATAGCGTTTATTAATTTTAATAATTTATCTGTAGATTTTTAAATATTCTACGTAGACAATAATATATCCATAGATAACAACAATTTTGTTTCTTCCTTCCCAGTCTTTATACCATGATAATTTATTTTTGCCTTATTCTGCTGGATAGAACTTATAATACAATACAGAGAAAAGTGGTTATAGAGGCATCTTTGTCTTGTTCAACATGTTAAAGGAAATACATTCAGCTTTTTGAAACTATATTCGTTGTAGGTGTTTTAGATGTTTTACAAATCGTTTTTAAAAATCAGGTTAAAGAGGAAGATTTTTTTGTTTGTTTGTTTGTCTTGAGACAGAATCTCACTGTCACCCAGGCTGAAGGCTGAAGTTCAGTGGCATGGTCTCAGTTCACTTCAACCTCCACCTCCTGGGTTCAAGCGATTCTCTTGCCTCAGCCTCCCGAATAGCTGAGACTACAGGTGCTTGTCACCTCGCCCAGATAATTTTTGTATTCTTCATAGAGATGGTTTTTAGCTATGTTGGCGAGGCTGTCTCGAACTCCTGACCTCAAGCAATACACCCACCTCGGCCTCCCAAAGTGCTGGGATTACAGGCGTGAGCCACCGCGCCTGACTAAAGATGGTTCTTTCTATGCCTAGATTTGATAAAAGATATTTTATCATTAATAGACATTGAATTACATTGAATATTTTCCACCTACTGAGATAATATGAGTTTCTCCATGAATATGGTAAATTGGATTAATAAATTTTCTAGTGTTAACTAACCTTGAATTTCAGTATCTGAAGTTTTTGGTCCAATTTGGTTACCTATAGTTTCTGCTGGATCTCACTCACGGGACTTTGTTTCCTTAATCGTTTAGTGATTTATTAGTCTATAAACATGTATGGAATTTAAGGTCTGGTATCAATGAGGACTCCTTCAAAAAGACATATTTTGCTCTGCCAGGCACCTTGGGGCTCTATCAGTCAAGAAAACACTTGAAGTTAAATTATCTACTTAAGGTTTGTCAGGTCACTGAGGTAGTGCGACTTTGAGCTGCCAACCAGAGCAAGGGCCAACTTGTACTTATGAATTCTCAGGGCAGGGCTTTTATTAGTCCCTTGTGGTAGATTCAGTTAGTGGTCCCACAGAAAGTAGATTAGTGGTTGCCAGGGACTAGGAATGGGGAGTGACTACTAATGGGGCTGGGGTCTCCGTGGTTGATGAATCCGTTCTGGAATTACGCTACAGTCTGGATATTTGTGTTCCCCCAAATTCCTATGTTGAAATCTAATTCTCAATGTAATGGTATTCAGAAGTGGGGCCTTTTAGAGGTGGGGCCTTTGGGATTAAAGAGGCCCACCTCTTTACAGTGCAAGCTTGTTTTCCCCCCCGCTTCCACCATGTGAGAATTCAGCAAGAGGGCACCTTCTATGAGGAACAGGCCCTCAGCAGACACAGAATCTGCTGGCATCTTAATCTTGCACTTCCAGCCTCTAGAACTGTGAGCAATAAATGCCTGTTGTTTATGAGCTATCCAGTTTGTGGTATTTTGTTATGGCAGCCCAAACAGACTAAGACCAATTAGATAGTAGCAATGGTTGCACAACTCTGTGAATATACTAAAAACCACTGAATTGTTCACTTTAAGAGTCTTATGCTCTGCTGACTGAGCTAGCTGCACCTGCGAATTGTTCACTTTAAATGGATGAATTTCACGATATGCAACTGTTATCTCAATTTTTTTTAAAGTACTTGTTTCATAGGATTGTCATAAGACTAAATGAAAGCATGTAAAATACACAGTGACTGTACTCAATGAACAGAAGAAAAAAAAAAGCTAGTGGTCTAACTCTTGACTACTGTAATAGAATTTTAAGTGCACACCCTTGCCCTGGCCTCATGGTAGTGGGCTTACTCATGTGACTTCCTTTGGCCCTGACTGTATTCAAGAATGTGTTAATATATTTTAACCAGCATTTTCAGTTGTTTTCACCAACAGAGTCATCCAGGTACCCGGTCTGCCATGGTGCCAGAAATTGCCTTTTTTTTTTTTTTTGGTTCTTTGTTTATTTTTTTTTTTTTTTTTTTTTGTTTTCCTTTCGTCTTATTACAATCCTATGAAAGAAGTATGTCATATTTAT